>NC_041384.1:575121269-575144059 GCF_002162155.2 Triticum dicoccoides | reverse complement strand
GGGCTCCGGAAATCCAAGGGAAAAAGGCTAGGTTGTTAGTGCAAATGTAAAACCAAGGTTGGGCCTTGCTGGAGGAGTTTTATTCAAGGCGAACTGTCAAGGGGTTCCCATTATAACCCAACCGCGTAAGGAACGCAAAATCAAGGAACATAACACCGGTATGACGAAAACTAGGGCGGCAAGATTGGAACAAAACACCAGGCATAAGGCCGAGCCTTCCACCCTTTACCAAGTATATAGGTGCATTAATTAAATAAGAGATATTGTGATATCCCAACAAATATCCATGTTCCAACAAGAAACAAACTCCAATCTTCACCTGCAACTAGCAACGCTATAAGAGGGGCTGAGCAAAGCGGTAACATAGCCAAACAACGGTTTGCTAGGACAAGGTTGGTTAGAGGTTTGGCATGGCAATATGGGAGGCATGATATAGCAAGTGGTAGGTATCGCAGCATAGGCATAGCAAAAGAGCGAGCAACTAGCAAGCAAAGATAGAAGTGATTTCGAGGGTATGGTCCTCTTGCCTGCAAAGATCTCCGAGAAGACGAAAGCTTGATCCTCGTAAGCATACTCAACGGGTACCTTGAACACGAACTCGTATCCCGGCTCTGCTCAAGGCAAGAACACAAGCAAAGGAAACAACAATCAACCACGGTGCAATGCGCAAGCAACATGATGCAAAACATGGCATGATATGCGGGAAGTAATATGCAATGCATATGCGAGCTCCGGAAGGAAAAGATTGAACTAGGCCTCAACTTGGCAAACCAAGTGTGCCGCTGAAAAGATGAGATGATTTCGGTCAAAGCGATATAAAGATCACTGTAATCGGATGCACGGTTTGCAAATGGCAAGCAAAACAATAATGGCACTATACTGCGATTAACAACACGATGCTATCTAGAATGCAACAAGAAACTAATCTACTGCACTCCAACATAGCAACAAAGCACATGGCAGTGATACACTCAAGATGCTTGACAAAAGATGAACACTGAGCTATGGCTAAAACATACAATAGCAGGTTCAAACAAGCATGGCAAAAGTGCAAAAGATATCAGGTTCACAGACTTAGTGAAATTAACAACATGCCAGGAATTAACATCAGGAAGCAATGTTTAGAGCAAGATGTAAACATGCTACAGGAACATATCATGGCAAAGCAAGGCATGGAATGGAAGTACTCAAAGCATATAACAAAAGTCCCTTACTGACCATAAGCCAAAAGGCAACATAAAGTACAATGGCAACCATGTAAACATAGCAAGTTTCGCTAACAGATTCATACTTAGCAGAAAACTGGACATGGCATAAACAGAATTATGAAGGCATGTTTGCGAGCTCGATGCACTCAACACAGGGCATTGCATGACAAACTAAGCATACTACCAGCAAGAAGACATGATGAAGAAGCTAAACATGGCAAGAACAATCTCATAGCATGCAATATCAACTACAACAACAATTCATAAATACATGGCATAGAACATTTTATAGAAAAAGTAGAGCAAAATTGAGTCATGCTAGTGTACTCCATAATTGCAAACAAAGACATGGATGGATAGAGCATAACAATATCTAAAATCATCCTTACTGAGCATACTCAAAAGAGGCATGGATCACTCTGTAGCAACATGAATACATGGCATAAAAATAACAGCAGACAAAGACTTGGTGAAATTCTAAGTTTCTGAAATCAGCAACATCACGAGAGCTACTTTGCATGCTTGTGCTAGTCACCACATTGATCACAAAAATACATGGCATACACCCCTGTAAAGATGGCATGGCATATAACAAAACACATGTAGGGCTCAAGTTCATAGGAGGCACACATTAAACATGGCAAAAATGACAAATGTCCATAATCTGATAAGAATCAGAAACTAACATCACATAGCACTCTTGCAACAGCATTTAGGGCATCAAGATGAACTCAAATGAACATGGTGCAATTGATGAAATGAAGAGGACATCAAGACGAACAATTTGATATGCCACACGCATGAATCGGAGCAATGGTGATGAAGTTGTGATGCGATGAACAGGGGCATAAAATTACTGAGATCCTCGGGACTTAGTGGACTTTACCTCCGCGAAAGTCAACGTGGGACGGAGAAAAGCGGGACGAAGAGATCCGGGATCGGGGCACCGTGTTTGGTTCGTTGAAGTGGTGGATCTGGTCCACCTTTTCCAGATCCGGTAGGGAGCGAACTCCGGCGAGGTCAGGGCGGTGACGGAGATGGATGCTGGCGAGGAGCGGCGCGGCTTCGGTGGAGGTTGACCGGCGACGGGCGATGGACGGTGCGGCGGCACACGACGGCAATGGAGGAAGCAATGCGCGGGCGGCGATGGAGGCGGCGGTGCGGCGATGGAGGTGGCGGCGCGGCGATGGAGGAGGCGGCGCGGCGATGGTGGCGGAGCTCCGACGACGTGCGGTCGCCGGCGAGCGGCTCGGGGCGCCGGCGGAGAGAGGCGGCGGTGCGAGGTGCCGGCGAGGCGTGCGGAGAGACGGGCCCGGCGGGGGCGGTGACGTGGCGGCGCTTGATTGGCCCGGACGACGTGGCTGAGGGCGGTGGACGTGTCCGGCGTGGACGAACATGTCCGGCGGCGCGGAGGGAGTTTGATCTAGGGTTTGTTTGCGCGAGAATTTCGGAGTGAGACACACATTTTTGGGTAGAGGGAGATAGGAGAGTCCAAATGAGGAGCGGTTTTCCGCCACACGATCATGATCGAACGGCCGAGAGGATGGAGGGGGTTTAGGTGGGTTTTGGGCCACTTTGGAAGGGTGTTGGGCTGCAAGACACACGAGGCCTATACGGTTCCTCGGTTAACCGCTGGAGTATCAAACGAAGTCCAAATGGCACAAAACTTGACAAGCGGTCTACCGGTAGTATACCAAGGACGCTTGGCAAGTCTTGGTCCAATCCGAGAACGTTTAATACCCGCACACGAAAAGAGGCAAAAGGGGACGCCGGAGGACGTAGGAGTGCCGGAATGCAAAACGGATAATGGGGAAAATGCTCGAATGCATGAGACGAACATGTATGCAAATGCGATGCACATGATGACATGATATGAAATGCATGACACGCAAGCAAATGACAAGGCAACAACAGCGAATAACTGGAAGACACCTGGTGCGACGGTCTCGGGGCGTTACAGATAAACTCATGTAATATGATGAAAACCCCATCTTGGTATCCTCGATGGAAACAATACAATATGTTTCTTGCTGCCCCTACTGTCACTAGGAAAGGACACCGCAAGATTGAACCCAAAGCTAAGCACTTCTCCCGTTGCAAGAAAGATCAATCTAGTAGGCCAAACCAAACTGATAATTCGAAGAGACTTGCAAAGATAACCAATCACACATAAAAGAATTCAGAGAAGATTCAAATATTGTTCATAGATAAACTTGATCATAAACCCACAATTCATCGGTCTCAACAAACACACCGCAAAAGAAGATTACATCGAATAGATCTCCACAAGAGAGGGGGAGAACTTTGTATTGAGATCCAAAAAGAGAGAAGAAGCCATCTAGCTAATAACTATGGACCCGAAGGTCTGAGGTAAACTACTCACACTTCATCGGAGAGGCTATAATGTTGATGTAGAAGCCCTCCGTGATCGATGCCCCCTCCGGCAGAGCTCTAGAACAGGCCCCAAGATGGCATCTCGTGGATACAAAAAGTTACAACGGTGGAATTAGGGTTTTGGCTTCGTATCTGATCGTTTGGGGGTACGTAGGTATATATAGGAGGAAGAAGTACATCGGTGGAGCAACAGGTGGCCCATGAGGGTGGAGGGCACGCCTGGGGGGGGGGTAGGCGCGCCCCCTACCTCGTGGTCTCCCTGTTGGTTGCTTGACATAGGGTCCAAGTCTCCTGGATCTTGTTCATTCCAAAAATCACGTTCCCGAAGGTTTCATTCCGTTTGGACTCCGTTTGATATTCCTTTTCTTCAGAACCCTAAAATAGGCAAAAAACAGCAATTCTGGGCTGGGCCTCCGGTTAATAGGTTAGTTCCAAAAATAATATAAAAGTGTATAATAAAGCCCAATAATGTCCAAAACAGAAGATAATATAGCATGGAGCAATCAAAAATTATAGATACGTTGGAGATGTATCAAGCATCCCCAAGCTTAATTCCTGCTCGTCCTCGAGTAGGTAAATGGTAAAAACAGAATTTTTGATGTGGAATGCTACTTGGCATATTTTCAATGTAATTCTTCTTAATTAAGGTATGAATATTCAGATCCGAAAGATTCAAGACAAAATTCTAATATTGACATACAAATAATAATACTTCAAGCATACTAACTAAGAAATTATGTCTTCTCAAAATAACATGGCCAAAGAAAGTTATCCCTACAAAATCATATAGTCTGGCTATGCTCTATCTTCACCACACAAAGTATTTAAATCATGCACAACCCCGATGACAAGCCAAGCAATTGTTTCATACTTTTGGTGTTCGCCAAATTTTTCAATCTTCACGCAATACATGAGCGTGAGCCATGGACATAGCACTTTAGGTGGAATAGAATGGTGGTTGTGGAGAAGACAAAAAGGGAGAAGATAGTCTCACATCAACTAGGTGTACCAATGGGCTATGGAGATGCCCATTAATAGATATCGATGTGAGTGAGTAGGGATTGCCATGCAACGGATGCACTAGAGCTATAAGTATATGAAAGCTCAAAAAGAAACTAAGTAGGTGTGCATCCAACTTGCTTGCTCATGAAGACCTAGGGAATTTTGAGGAAGCCCATCATTGGAATATACAAGCCAAGTTCTATAATGAATAATTCCCACTAGTATATGAAAGTGATAACATAGGAGACTCTCTACTATGAAGATCATGGTGCTACTTTGAAGCACAAGTGTGGTAAAAGGATAGTAGCATTGTCCCTTCTCTCATTTTCTCTCATTTTTTTATTTGGGCCTTTTCTCTTTTTTTTGGCCTCTTTTTTTCGTCCGGAGTCTCATCCCGACTTGTGGGGGAATCATAGTCTACATCATCCTTTCCTCACTGGGACAATGCTCTAATAATGATGATCATCACACTTTTATTTTCTTACAACTCAAGAATTACAACTTGATACTTAGAACAAGATATGACTCTATATGAATGCATCCGGCGGTGTACCGGGATATGCAATGATTCAGGAGTGACATGTATGAAAGAATTATGAACGGTGGCTTTGCCACAAATACAATGTCAACTACATGATCATGCAAAGCAATATGACAATGATGGAGCATGTCATAGTAAATGGAACTGTGGAAAGTTGCATGGCAATATATCTCGGAATGGCTATGGAAATGCCATGAGAGGTAGGTATGGTGGCTGTTTTGAGGAAGGTATATGGTGGGTGTATGATATCGGCGAAAGGTGCGCGGTATTAGAGAGGCTAGCATTGATGGAAGGGTGAGAGTGCATATGATCCATGGACTCAACATTAGTCATAAAGAACTCATATACTTATTGCAAAAATCTACAAGTTATCAAAGCAAAGTATTACGCGCATGCTCCTAGGGGGATAGATTGGTAGTAAAAGACCATTGCTCGTCCCCGACCGCCACTCATAAGGAAGACAATCAATAAATATATCATGGTCCGACTTCATCACATAATGGTTCACCATACGTGCATGCTACGGGAATCACAAACTATAACACAAGTATTTCTCAAATTCACAACTACTCAACTAGCATGACTCTAATATCACCATCTCCAAATCTCAAAACAATTATCAAGTATCAAACTTCTCATAGTATTCAACACACTCATAAGAGAATTTTATTATTAATCTTGTAAACCTAGCATATTAGGATTATTTAAGCAAATTACCATGCTATTTAAGACTCTCAAAATAATCTAAGTGAATCATGAGAGATCAATAGTTTCTATAAAACAAATCCACCACCGTGCTCTAAAAAGATATAAGTGAAGTACTAGAGCAAAACTATATAACTCAAAAGATATAAGTGAAGCACATAGAGTATTCTAATAATTTCCGAATCATGTGTGTCTCTCTCAAAAGGTGTGTATAGAAAGGATGATTGTGGTAAACTAACAAATAAAGACTCAAATGATACAAGACGCTCCAAGCAAAACACATATCATGTGGTGAATAAAAATATAGCTCCAAGTAAAGTTACCGATAGAAGTAGACGAAAGAGGGGATGCCTTCCGGGGCTTCCCAAGCTTTGGCTTTTAGGTGTCCTTAGATTATATTGGGGGTGCCATGGGAATCCCCAATCTTAGTCTCTTGCCACTCCTTGTTCCATAATCCATCAAATCTTTACCCAAAACTTGAAAACTTCACAACACAAAACTTAAAGTAGAAAATCTCGTGAGCTCCGTTAGCGAAAGAAAACAAAAGACCACTTCAAGGTAATAAAATGAACTCATTATTTATTTATATTGGTGTTAAACCTACTGTATTCCAACTTCTCTATGGTTTATAAACTATTTTACTAGCCACAGATTCATCAAAATAAGCAAACAACACACGAAAAACAGAATCTGTCAAAAACAGAACAGTCTGTAGTAATATGTAGCTAGCGCAAGATCTGGAACCCCAAAAATTATAAAATAAATTTCTGGACGTGAGTAATTTATCTATTAATCATCTGCAAAAATAATTAACTAAATAGAACTTTCCACATAAAAATGGCAGCAGTTCTCGTGAGTGCTAAAGTTTCTGTTTTTTACAGCAAGATTAACAAGACTTACCCCAAGTCTTCCCAACGGTTCTACTTGGCACAAACACTAATTAAACACAAAAAACACTACCAAAACAGAGGCTAGATAAATTATTTATTACTAAACAGGATAAAAAAGCAAGGAATAAAAATAAAATTGGGTTGCCTCCCAACAAGCGCTATCGTTTAACGCCCCTAGCTAGGCATAAAAAGCAAGGATAGATCTAGGTATTGCCATCTTTGGTAGGCAATCCATAAGTGGATCTCATAATAGATTCATAAGGTAATTTAATTTTCTTTCTAGGAAAGTGTTCCATGCCTTTCCTTAATGGAAATTGGAATGTAATATTTCCTTCCTTCATATCAATAATTGCACCAATTGTTTGTAGGAAAAGTCTACCAAGAATAATTGGACATGAAGCAATCTATATCAAGAACGATAAAATCTATGGGCACATAATTCCTACTGAAACAATAAGAACATCATTAATTCTTCCCATAGGTTTCTTAATAGTGGAATCTGCAAGGTGCAAGTTTAGAGAGCAATCATCAAAATCACGGAAACCTAGCAAATCACACAAAGTTTTTGGAATCGTGGAAACACTAGCACCCAAATCACACAAAGCATAGCATTCATGATCTTTAATTTTAATTTTAATAGTTGGTTCCCACTCATCTTTAAGTTTTCTAGGGACAGAAACTTCCAACTCAAGTTTTTCTTCATAAGATTGCATCAAAGCATCAACAATATGTTTGGTAAAAGCTTTATTTTGGCTATAAGCATGAGGAGAATTTAGCATGGATTGCAACAAGGAAATATAATCTACCAAAGAGCAATTATCATAATTAAATCCCTTGAAATCCAAAATAGTAGGTTCATTAACATCTAGAGTTTTGATCTCTCCAATCCCACTTTTATCAAATTTAGCATCAAGATCTAAAATCTCCGAATTTTTGGAACGCCTTCTAGGTAAAGCTGGATCATATTTAGTCCCATAATTATTAAGATTCATATTGAAAAACAAATATTTAATAAGGGACACATTAATAACTTTTAGATCTTCATCTTTATTATCATGGAAACTAGAAGAACACACTTTTATAAAGGAATCTTTCTTAGCACGCATCCTAGCGGTTCTTTCTTTGCACTCATCAATGGAAATTATCATGGCTTTGAGAGACTCATTGATATCATGCTTAGGAGGAATAGATCTAAGTTTCAAAGAATCGACATCAAGAGAAATTCTATCAATGTTCCTAGCCAACTCATCAATCTTAAGCAATTTTTCTTCAATCAAAGCATTGAAATTCTTTTGCAAAGTAATCAATTCTTTAATATTAGATTCAAAATCAGAGGGCATCTTATTATAATTTCCATAAGAATTGTTGTAGGAATTACCATAATTATTAGAGGAATTTCTAGGATAAGGCCTAGGATTAAAGTTTCCTCTATACGCATTATTACCAAAATTGTTCCTACCAACAAAATTCACATCCATAGATTCATTATTATTCTCAATCAAAGTAGACAAAGGCATATCATTTGGATCAGAATAAACACTTTTATTAGCAAATAATTTCATAAGTTCATCCATCTTTCCACTCAAAACATTAATTTCTTCTATCGCATGAACTTTCTTATTAGTAGATCTTTCAGTGTGCCATTGAGAATAATTAACCATAATATTATCTAGGAGTTTAGTAGCTTCTCCTAAAGTGATTTCCATAAAAGTGCCTCCCGCGGACGAATCTAAAATATTTCTAGAAGCAAAATTCAATCCGGCATAATTTTTTTGTATAATCATCCACAAATTCAAACCATGTGTTGGGCAATTACGTATCATTAATTTCATCCTCTGCCAAGCTTGTGCAACATGTTCATGATCAAGTTGCTTAAAATTCATAATATCGTTTCCAAGAGAGATGATCTTAGCGGGAGGAAAATACTTAGAGATAAAAGTATCTTTGCACTTATTCCATGAATCAATACTATTTTTAGGCAAAGACGATAACCAAGCTTTAGCACAATCTCTAAGCAAAAAAGGAAATAGCTGCAATTTAACAATATCATTGTCCACATCTTTCTTCTTTTGCATATCACACAAATCAATGAAGCTATTTATATGGGTAGCGACATCTTCACTAGGAAGGCCAGAAAATGGATCTTTCATGACAAGATTCAGCAAGGCAACATTAATTTCACAAGATTCAGCATCGGTAAGAGGAGCAATCGGAGTGCTAATAAAATCATTGTTGTTGGTATTGGTAAAGTCACACAATTTTGTGTTATCTTGAGCCATCATGACAAGCAAGCAATCCAACACACAAGCAAACGAGGAACGGGCAAAAAGAGGCAAATAGAGAAAGAGAGAGAGGATAGAGAGAGAGGGCGAATAAAACGGCAAGGGTGAAGTGGGGGAGAGGAAAACGAGAGGCAAATGGCAAATAATGTAATGCGGGAGATAAGGGTTTATGATGGGTACTTGGTATGTTGACTTTTGCGTAGACCTCCCCAGTAATGGCGCCAGAAATGGCTCATTGTCGGGAGTCAAATCTTGACTTGCGCGAACCTCCCCGGCAACGGCGCCAGAAATCCTTCTTGCTACCGCTTGAGCACTTGCGTTGGTTTTCCCTTGAAGAGGAAAGGGTGGTGCATCAAAGTAGCGTAAGTATTTCCCTCAGTTTTTGAGAACCAAGGTATCAATCCAGTAGGAGGCTACGCGCCAGTCCCTCGTACCTACACAAAACAAATAAATCCTCGCAACCAACACAATAAGGGGTTGTCAATCCCTACACTGTCACTTACGAGAGTGAGATCTGATAGATATGATGAGATAATATTTTTGGTATTTTTATGATAAAGATGCAAAGTAAAATAAAAGCAAAGTAAAAATAACTAAGTATTGGAAGATTAATATGATGAAGATAGACCCGGGGGCCATAGGTTTCACTAGTGGCTTCTCTCAAGAGCATAAGTATTTTACGGTGGGTGAATGAATTACTGTTGAGCAATTGACAGAATTGAGCATAGTTATGAGAGTATCTAGGTATGATCGTGTATATAGGCATTACGTCCGAGACAAGTAGACCGACTCCTACCTGCATCTACTACTATTACTCCACACATCGACCGCTATCCAGCATGCATCTAGAGTATTAAGTTCAAGAGAACAGAGTAACGCTTTAAGCAAGATGACATGATGTAGACGGATAAACTCATGAAATAGGATGAAAACCCCATCTTGTTATCCTCGATGGCAACAATACAATACGTGCCTTGCTGCCCCTACTGTCACTGGGAAAGGACACCACAAGTTGAACCCAAAGTTAAGCACTTCTCCCATTGCAAGAAAGATCAATCTAGTAGGCCAAACCAAACTAATAATTCGAAGAGACTTGCAAAGATAACCAATCATACATAAAAGAATTCAGAGAATATTCAAATATTGTGCATAGATAAACTTGATCATAAACGCACAATTCATCGGTCTCAACAAACACACCGCAAAAGAAGATTACATCGAATAGATCTCCACAATAGAGGGGGAGAACTTTGTATTGAGATCCAAAAAGAGAGAAGAAGCCATCTAGTTAATAGCTATGGACACGAAGGTCTGAGGTAAACTACTCACACTTTATCGGAGAGGCTATGATGTTGATGTAGAATCCCTCCGTGATCGATGCCCCCTCCGACGGAGCTCCGAAACAGGCCCCAAGATGGGATCTCGTGGATACAGAAAGTTAAGGCGGTGGAATTAGGGTTTTGGCTCTGTATCTGATCATTTGGGGGTATGTAGGTATATATAGGAGGAAGAAGTACGTCGGTGGAGCAACAGGGGGCCCACGAGGGTGGAGGACGCGCCTGGGGGGGGGGGGGGTAGGCGTGCCTCCTACCTCGTGGCCTCCCTGTTGGTTGCTTGACGTAGGGTCCAAGTCTCCTGGATCTTGTTCGTTCCAAAAATCACGTTCTCGAAGGTTTCATTCCGTTTGGACTCCATTTGATATTCCTTTTCTTCGAAACCCTAAAATAGGCAAAAAAACAGCAATTCTGGGTTGGGCCTCCGGTTAATAGGTTAGTCCCAAAAATAATATAAAAGTGTATAATAAAGCCCAATAATGTCCAAAACAGAAGATAATATAGCATGGAGCAATCAAAAATTATAGATACGTTGGAGACGTATCAGCTAACCCTGTTGTACTTAACATGTGTCCATGTACTTACGCAGGGTCATAACGGCCGATGCTGTTGTTTGCCGTCGAGGTTAGCTGCATCCCATGTCTTACAGTATTTCACATCATTTGTGCAATTGCAGTTTAACTTCTACCATTTACTAGTTGCCTGTAGGTACACATGTCAGTGGCACTGATTCACGCTTCGACCCGTAGGAACAGCTCGCCTCCGCCGCCGCTGACTTTGGGCGGGCTCTGGCCAAGATGAAGTGCCCTAGCAACTACCTCTCATGATTTACCAAGTATGTACTCTGCAGTTCAATCTTATCAATACCAGTTGCAACTAATGGCTATGTTCTGTACGGTCGATGTATTAAGCATGTTCTAGTAAACACGCCTAACAAGTTTTAGCTATTATCCCTACATTTTTATAGACAACTGGGCCATTATCTGCTCTGGCAACACCTGCCCTGTGATGTTTAAGTCCGCCAATTGCATTTTTATCAGTACCGGTTTCAATGGCCATTAAGCTTGTTGCAATTAACAGTTGTGTCCATTTTTAAAGAGTTGTATTTCAATGGCTACAAACTTACAAAACATGAATTAGGATGTTGTTAAGCATGTTGCAATTAATAGTTGTATCCATTTTTTAATCTGTCCCTTTGCTACTGTGCTACTCTTTCACAATGAAGATATCACTACATATGCTGCCATTTTATTATCATTTGCTATTTTTGCTGGATGTTAATCCTGTTGTAGTTAACATTGGCTTTCCATGTACTTATACAGGGCTACAATGGGCGATGCTATTGTTTTCCATCGAGGTTAGCTGCATCCCATGTTTTATACACCATCTATTCCTAAATATAAGTATTTTTAGAGATTCCAATATAGACTACATAAGGAGCAAAATGAGTGAATCTAGATTCTAATCTAAACTATATCTATAGTTCTATATACATCCGTATGTAGTTCATATTGAAATCTAAAAAAAAATACTTGTACTTAGGAACATAGGTAGTTGTATTTTACATCATTTGTGCAATCTCAGTTTAGCTTCTAACATTTACTGGTTGCTTGTAGGTACATATATGAGCGGTACTGATCCACGCTTTGATCCCTTTTTCATATGGGGTAATGAGATATTCATGAACAAGCGTCAAGTGAGGAAACTAAGAAAGATTTTTAGGCGAAAGAAACGGGGGATTGGAATTAAGCTCTTTATTTACACTTTGTCCAAGACAACAATGAACTTTAGGATGGAAAGTAATGTGTTGCCTTTTCCCCTGCCCACAACAAGTTACTCTATTAAACCTCAGTATTTGATATTTTTCCTCTTTTCAGTGGTTTCTGAAGCTATTTATTGATGATTACCTTGCAAACTACATGACCGGAGTGGAGGCAACTAAGGTTAAAGTATATAATTTATGCTACCATGATAATGCTCTAGAAGTCTTCCTGAAGGCGGTGAAGGATGGGCGGGTGATCGTTACAAGGGGTTGGACAAAAGTGGTTCGTGCCTATGGCATGCAGGAAGGCACATTATGGGCATCCCGCTTCTTCAGCACCGTCGGCAGTCAAAATGATTTACACTTGTCTCTTCACATTTATCGCCATTAAATATTGTGGTTCATCATAGTTAATTGCTGCCTAATCCTGTAATTACTGAACATATTGTAGTGGCAATTTTATTTATGGATTCGTTGTTGAACCATTGTGTTGAGAATTTGAATTGCGCGTTTCATATTTCAAAATTTCCAATTCGAATAATAAATTACAGGAAAAAATAAAAATATATAGGAGCTAATAAAATAATGTGCACACAATTAGAAAGAAAACGGCGCATGCAATGTAAAAATAGAACAGACGGTCATTGAACTTTGCAAACGGTTCTGGTAGTAAAAGCGCTTGTGATGGATAGCCCAATGCCACACAGTTTTCTACATCAAATCGTGTGTGATGTAGTTCATAAAAGCGAACAGTTAACCAAGGTAGAGTGTGTGTGATAGTTACACCATTCACACATGAGTGTATGCATAGAACTATGTGGGATGTACATACGAAGGGAAACATTTTCCCTGGATTGACTGTGTGGGATGTACATAAGAACGAAAACATATTCCTTGGATTGACCGTGTGTGATATACATACGAACGGAAATGTTTTTCTGGGATTCACCGTGTGGGATGTACATACGAACGGAAATGATTGGGTTTCGATGCCTCGCCCGATCGCACACGAGCTCATTTGGCCCCAGCTTATGTCCTATCCCTGACGATTTCTGGGTCATGTGGGAAGTACCCCTATCACCCACACTCACTTGGCGACGGTTCCAAATGTCGTCGCGGAAAGGGGTTAAAAACCGTTTGTATAGCACTGACGCGTACCAGTGTTGGTTTGGCCAACTAGATTAGTATTTCTTGCAATGGGAGAGGTGATCAGTTTTGGGTTCAATCTTGCGTGATTTCACCCAGTGACAAAGTAGGGGTAGCGAGACACGTATTGTATTGTTGCCAACAAGGATAAAAAGATGAGATCTGCATCATATTGCTTGAGTTTATCCCTCTACATCATGTCATCATACTTAAGGCGTTACTCTATTCTTTACGAACGTAATATTCTAGATGCATGCTGGATAGCAGTCAATGTGTGGAGTAATACTATTAGATGCAGGCAGGAGTTGGTCTACTTGACACAGACGTGATGCCTATATGCATAATCATTGCCTTGGATATCGTCATAACTTTGCGCTTTTCTAGCAATTGCTCGACAGTAATTTGTTTACCCACCATATTATTTGCCTTCAGGAGAGAAGCCTCTAGTGAAACCTATGGCCATCGGGTCTATTTTCTATCATATTTGTTTCCTATTTAGTATTTTGCAATCATTTATTTTCAAATCTATAAACCAAAAACCCCAAAAATATTTAGTTATCTTTAATTTAGTTTTATCTATCCCTATCAGATCTCACCTTTGCAATTGACCGTGAAGGGATTGACAACCCCTTTATCGCGTTGGGTGCAAGTGTTTGATTGTTTGTGTAGGTGCATAGATTGGGGACTTGCTTATACCTCCTACTGTATTGGTACCTTGGTTCTCTAACTGAGGAAACTACTTATCTCTACTTTGCTGCATAACCCTTTCCTCTTCAAGGGAAAAACCAACGCAAGCTCAAGAAGTAGCATGTGTACCGAGAGATTTGAAGTTTCCTGAAAGAAATTTTAAATCTTCCATTCACCCCCTCTTGTAGACATACTTTGTTCCTACACCTCCATACCGTCCCTCCACAGCCTCCAAATATGGAGGCCACAAGTTTGTTTATGGATTATGGCAGTTGGAGCCATATGCCGACTTTGGTAGAATGCCCATTTTGGGCTAAAATTGTCATATTTATGGTTAATATGGCGATCGGGGACCTACCACCTCTACTAGAGTTGCTCTTAGTGTCTTCTAGGTTTTGACATCGTTCAGTGGTTCTAACCCCATGTAGTGGTGGTGACTGCTACTCGAGCAGCCCTCCCTCAAGTCCTCCAGCTCTCCCTTTGATGTGGCTTTTCAGTACAACGTTGGTGATAGGCCTACGGGGGTTAGTATCTCGTAGCATCAAGCAACAAATCTTGTGAATTGGTCTGCGGTAGGAACTCTATGTTGTACTGGTCTTTTTGATTCGCACAATTTCTAAATATAGGAATATGATGTTATCAAAAAAATTGGGGAGGAAGGGGGTGGAATACTTAGTCTTGCAGCATGACACTATTGAGAAAAGGCTTATAGGTGGCCTCAAATGAGTGCCAGGCGCGATATTTTACCTTCCACTGTTATGTTAGAAAAGTAGCACTAGCAGGTAGAAAACTGTACCCACCACTACTTTAAGCATCATAGTAGTAGGCAATATTTAGGACCCTCCACAAGTAAACTATTAATAGGATCTGATGTCTACTACGCAACCTTCTTCTTGTAGACTCGTGTTGGTCCTCCAAGCACAGGGTTTTGTAGGACAGTAGCAAATTTCCCTCAAGTGGATGACCTAAGGTTTATCAATCCGTGTGGGAGGCATAGGATGAAGATGGTCTCTCTCAAACAATCCTGCAACCAAATAACAAAGAGTATCTTGTGTCCCCGACACACCCAATACAATGGTAAATTGTATAGGTGCACTAGTTCGGCGAAGAGATAGTGATACAAGTGTAATATGGATAGTAGATATAGGTTTTTGTAATCAGAAAATATAAAAACGACAAGGTAACTAATAGTAAAGGTGAGCAAAAACGGTATTGCAATGCTTGGAAACAAGGCCTAGGGTTCATACTTTCACTAGTGCAAGTTCTCTCAACAATGATGACATAATTAAATCATATGGCAATCCCTCAATGTGCGACAAAAATCACTCCAAAGTTCCTATCACGGAGAACATAAGATGAAATTGCTTGTAGGGTACGAAACCACCTCAAAGTTATTCTTTCCGATCAATCCATTGAGCTATTCCTATAAGTGTCACAAACAGCCCTAGAGTTCGTAGTAAAATAACACCATATGACACACATCAACCAACCCTAATGTCACCTAGATACTCCAATATCACCACAAGTATTCGTGGGTCAATTATACGATATGTATCAAACAACTTCAGATTGATAATATTCAATCCAACACAAAGAACCTCAAAGAGTGCCCCAAGATTCCTACTGGAGAAACAAGGACGGAAACATGCATCAACCCCTATGCATAGATTATCCCAATGTCACCTCAGGAATCTGCAGTTGAGTGCCAAAACATACATCAAGTGAATCAATAGAACACCCCATTGTCACCACGGGTATCCCACGCAAGACATACATCAAGTGTTCTCAAATCCATAATAGTATTCAATCCGATAATAGTGAAACCTCAAAGGTAAAACTCAATTCATCACAAGAAGATAGAGGGGGAGAAACACCATATGATTCAACTATAGTAACAAAGCTCGGGGTACATCAAGATCGTGCCAAATCAAGAACACGAGAGATAGAGATCAAACACATAGCTACTGGTACATACCCTCATACCCGAGGGTGAACTACTCCCTCCTTGTCATGAAGACCACCAGGATGATGAAGATGGTCACCGGTGATGGTTTCCCCCTCCGGTAGGGTCCCGGAACGGGCTCCTGATTGGTTTTTCGTGGCTATAGAGGCTTGCGGCGGCGAAACTCCTGATCTAGGTTTCTTTCTGGGGTTTTTGGTATTTATAGGAATTGTTGGCGTCGGGAACAAGTCAGGGGGGGTCCACGAGGCAGTGGCAAGGCAGGGGGCGCACCCTGAGGGGGGCGCCCTCTACCCTTGTGGATGCCTCGTGGCTCCTCTAGTCCATCTCCGATACTCCGTGGGCTTCTTCTGGTCCATAAAAAATCATCGTAAAGTTTCAGCTCATTTTGACTCCGTTTGATATTCCTTTTCTGTAAAATTAAAAACAAGGAAAACAGAAACTGGCACTAGGCTCTAGGTTAATAGGTTAGTCATAAGAATAATATAAAATAGCATATAGATGCATATAAAACATCCAAGATAGATAATATAATAGCATGGAACAATAAAAAATTATAGATACATTGGAGACGTATCAAGATCCTCGTGGGGTAAAAAATAGTAGTGGCATGCGGTGCGGAACACCTGCCACTGCTTTATTAGTAACCAGTGGTGGGATTTACGTACCACCCACCACACATAACTTTCGGCAACTCGCGCCAAAAATCATTCAAAGATTCCAAAAGTTTGTGTTGTGGGCCACCCGCTGATGACCTGCAAGGGCATAGGGCTATTGCAATTCACGGTAAGTAGAGTATGTCAATCCCGCAAGGAGCGATGGTTGCACTGGTAACTACCAAACCGATAGCTATGTCGTCACTTAAGTTGTTACGTTCACATCCAGAGCATTATCCGGAAACAGTTTATTCATCGGTTGCTAGCGGAAACGATAATAAGGGTGGTTTTAACTAAAAAACTACACGGAGGTAAAAGCATAAATAAAACATCGGGTCAAATAAAAAGGGGCAACGCTTGAGTAATAAGGGCATTCTCGTGGTATTCAGAATCATCACTACACATTTGTTCTATCAATACTAAGCCAGTTTACATGTTTCTCTTTGTGGGCGGGGTCGGTACAGATATGTGCATACACGCGATAGCCCCGAATCACATACACCACCATCGTCCTTCCCCACTCTGGTTATCAGACGATGATTAAGGGGAAAAAGATCCTCGTGGACGCCACCATCGTTCTTAGGCTCGTTGTATTGCTAGCAAAAAGCCCGATGCGCCCGTGGCCTTGGATCTTTATTTTGGACACTTTGATAAATGTAAAATCATCGAAACTCTCCAAAGGTCCATGACCTAGTGATTGAAACTTCTCCGGTTTGACCCCTAGCTTGATTCTTTTGATGTCCCAAGTCCATGAACACGTTAACACACCTACAAAGACCACAAAATAAAACAAAACTAATAGAAACTAAATAAAAATAAAAAGTGTGCAAGAATTTGGTAAAACAAGTAAATACCAAAAACTATGCACTGGAGACATGAATAAGTGCTAGATGGATATGATATGAGGGATTTTGGCACTATAATATACTCTAAAAAATATGCATAAAATCCACTCATCACCCGCCACACATATAGTAAGTACAAAAAAACTTGAAAAATCATGTTTATTAAACCTAGAAAGTGGCCAAATTTGAGAATTGGGCTTAGGATGGTGTGTACTAAACAAGTGAAAAGTTTGAAGTTCAAATGATTTAAAAAAAACGACTTGAGGTTGGTATGCATTGGTTTTTGTTCAAACTGGGGGGTGTAAATTTGTACAAATAATTTAGGAAAATTTGAAGTCCAAATGATTTATAGAAATGTGTATTAATCATGGAAAAGGTTTGAAGTCCAAATGATTTATAAAAATGTAGTCGTGTGTGTAAGGTGGCGGTTTCTATTGAAACCCTGACACTTAGGGGGAGAGTGTTCGATTTGTACATGAGGTGCATCAAGTTTTTGGCATAATGATCTCAAATTTTAAACACACACTACAGGGTCCAATGAAGACACCATTCCAAGTTTCATTGCTTTCAGAGCTCGTTTGCATGCACTTTCCAACCGAAAGAGCATTATGCTCTTTTTAGTGGTAAAAAATCAGTTAATGCCTGGAAAATAGCAAACCTAATAAAAAATCAAGATTCTAGCATGGTGCTTTCAATGGTGTATATTAACCATGGAAAAAGTTTCAAGTCCAAATAATTTAGAAAAATGTAGTTGTGTGTGTAATGCGATGATTTTCGTTCGAAACCCTCACACTTAGGGGGGGTGCTCGGTTTGTAGACGAGGTGCATCAAGTTTTTGTCATAATGATCTTAAATTTTACCACACCTTACATGGGTCCAATGAACACACCATGCGAATTTTCATCGCTTTCGGAGCTCGTTTGCATGTGCTTTCTAACCGAAGAGCATTCTACTCTTTTTAGTGGTCGAAAAATCAATTAATGCCTAAAAATAGCAAACCTAATAAAAGAAACCAAACTATAGCATGGAATTTTTGATGATGTGTACTAACCATGGAAAAAGTTTGAAGTCCAAATGATTCAGAAAAATATAGTTGTGTGTGTAATGTGGCAGTTTCTGTTTGAAATCCTCACCCTTAGGGGGACAGTGTTCGGTTTGTACACGAGGTTCATCAAGTTTTTGCCATAATGACTTACCACACCCTACATGGGTTCAATGAAGACACCATGCCAAGTTTCATCGCTTTTGGAGCTCATTTGCATGCACTTTCCAACCAAAGAGCATTTTACTCTTTTTAGTGGCCGAAAAACCAGTTAAGGCCTGGAAAATCGCAAACCTAAGAAAAGAAGGCCAAATCCTTTTAGTGGCCAGAAATCCTTAAACATCATTATTTGCACAGTATTTCTTAGCGAAGAGCATTTTGCCCTTATAGTGGCCGAAAAATCAGATAATGTTGCCTCGAAAATAGCAGACCTACTCGAAAAGTTGCTAAATTTGAGTATGTGACTTTTGCTGGTTGATGGTTTGTATTAATCCTAGAAATTACTCATCTGTATTAATCCTAGAAAATAGCAGACCTACTCAAAAGTTGCGGTGGCGGGCTTTCGGGCACGCCCGTCACTGCAGTAAAACGTTATCCGGTCGCTCCCGCACCGCCATTCCACCATATCCACAGACTGGCTCTCACTCCGCCCCATCGCTCTCGTCACCGTCGTTGCCATCATCCTCATTGTCCCCACCGTCCTCGCTGTCCTGTCCGCTGTCTGCAGCCGCCATCAACCTCGTCGTCCCATCGCCCTCACCGTCCGCCCCGGTAGGCATTCGGCCCCTCACATTCCGCCGTTCCGTCCCCGCCACCCTCACCGTCCGTGGCCGTGCCGCCCATGCTCACGACTATCCACATTTGTGATTTTCTTGATTAGTAGTTAGGGTTAGGGCATTAGCTAGGGTTAGGATTGACATGTTAATTTGCGTGTCAGGACCCCGATTCAATGCCACATCGATCTAGCATGTAACACCTCATATCACTTTGCGGCCTCACGCACGGTATCCCCACGGGTGTCGCCTTACCTTTGCCCGGGACCGTTTGCGCATTTTGGCACACGTATATGATGGTGTCGCTAGCATCCATATGATAAAGAGCCCGGGCTGACATGGCTAGTCGTAAACCCAAAGTGGCACTAACTTACAGGGACAGGCATCCATGACCCAGCATCGAACGTGTCGGTCATCAACGAGTGAATCCAGGCTGTAGCATTGGGCTAACAGGACTCCGGTGAACCGGGCTGTAGCGGGCTAGCAGGACTCCGGTATTCATCGCGTGACATTTCCCCGAAGGGACAGACACAGGATCGAAGAAGGACACATGCCGGCCTGCCTAAGCGTTCCGGAGCAGTAGCAAGCTACCAGGCCTCAGTGGAAGCACTAGGAGACATTTCCCGGTAAGAGAGGCTACTAAGAATAAACAACTAGATAGTCAGATCCCACACATAGCAATACACATTACACGTACGCATAACATGCAAGTATGTGCTGTACAACATGGCATCACAGCATAACTCAACAATCATATAGATAAAGGCTCAGAAGAGCCATCATAGCATTTATTGCAAACAGGGGTCACAAAACTCATCATACAGAGCATACAAGCAACAAGCGGAAGCATTACATGTCTGGGTACAGACATCTACAAATGAAAAAGGCTGAAGAGCCTGACTATCTACAACATCCGATCAAGATCGTAGCTGAGGTACTAGCTACTAGTCGAAGTCCATGAGAACCCTAGTAAGACCGAAGTCTCTGCTGCAAAAACATAAATAAAGCAACATGAGTACAAAGGTACTCAGCAAGACTTACATCAGATCCTATCATACATGCATTTGTATCAAGAGGGTAATGTGGGGTTTAGTTGCAGCAAGCCAGCTTTGACTCTGTGGCTATCCTGTTCTACGACTACCAGAAACTCTGGAGGTGAGACAACGTACACGAGTCCACTAATCACCATACAATACACTACTATGGATTCATCCCCGTCTCCCTACGAGAAGGCCATCCATAGCACTCACACTTGTCTTGAGCATTTTAGAGTATCCACTTCAAGTTGTCTATGTACCATGTAAGCATCCAAGAAGTCCATAACCGCGGACCCGGCTATTCGAATAGATCATGTTAACCCTGCAGGGGTGTACTTCTTCACACACGCTCTCGCCACTTACCGCCATGTACACGTCATGTATCTCGGCAACCTTCAAGCGGAAGCCTGGCGAGGGTGTCGGCCACGACCTGACTAACCACACAAGACTCTAGTCCAGGTTTATCGCCTATTCGGTTTCCACCCGCAAGGAGATCCGGCCGGGGTGTCGCTTACGGCCCCAAACGATGTGTACAGGGTTCCCGAGCCCACCATCCGGGTGCCACTCGGTACACCAGGCCACGTGTGCCTAGTCTGTCCCAAGCCCACCCTGTCGGGTGCCACTTGGTAGAAAAATAGCACTACCTACAAACACCAGAAACTAGTTGCGACTCCTGGACGGAGACCAAGTTGGTTAATAAGTCGAGAGGGGTCGAGTTACCGGAACCCAATGTGTGGTAGTATCGAGTCATTGGACAACATACATAGAACTCAGTGCTTAAGGACGGTTCCAGTGAGACAACCCACCATGTACTCCTACATGGCCTCTCACCGCTACCTTTACCAAATCGTGTTCACACACTTCACTCTCAGCATCAAAACATATCGTAACACTCCAATTCATTCCCAATGAATCAGACCTGACACAACTCTAAGCAATAGCAGGCATAGCATGGTAGGAACACAACATGGCTCAATCAACTCCTACACATGCTAGTGGGTTTCAACTATTTACTGTGGCAATGACAGGTCATGCAGAGGAATGGGTTCAACTACCGCAGCACAAAGTAGCAGATGAATCGTTGTTGTCCTAATGCAATAACTGAGAGCAGGAGCGAGAGAGTAGGGTTTTATCGAAATGAACAAGGGGGTTTGCTTGCCTGGTAAATCAACAGAGGAGGCACTGCTTCACAGACAGGTACTCTGGAACAGCTCCGGAGCAGGACCTATCGAGAAGGAACGATGCAGCAATCAATACACAAACATATGCAACAATATGATGCATGAACATGGCATGAAGATGTGATGTTGTTTGAGCTAATGCAACTAGTAATCATTTGGTTTGAAGTCCAATTGAACCATAAGCCCAAATGCAATTCTAAATTAAGTCTCTAATATATGCCATAATGTGTTTTCTCATATTCAGCATGTATAAGTTGGTTTGTCATGCATGAAACTAGTACAGATGGAAAGATTGCATTTTTCTGATAATTTTTCATATATAAATTATTTTAATCTGAGCTACGGTTGAATTGATATGAATTTTTGAAGTTTAAATCAATTTCTGGAATTTCCTGATTTAATTTAATCCCAGAAATCATATTATTGCACCAGCATGACGTCAGCACGACGTCAGCAGTCAACTGCGGCTGATGGGGTCAAACCTGACGTGTGGGGTCCACACGTCAGTGACAGGGGGTTAAACAGGGGGTTAATTTAATCCTATTTAAAAGTTAGTGGCGCTGGGGCCCTGTCAGCCTCAGGGGGGTTAATTAAGCGGTGATTAGCACTAAGCTAATCACCTGATGGGCCGGGCCCACATGGCGGGGCTTAGGCGACGGGGCTCGCCGCCGGCGACCTCTGGACGCGGCGGAGTCCGCGCCACAGGCCACGGGGACGGCGTCTGAGAGCACCGGGGCGTAGCCCGGGCTCTCGCGCATCTGGAGGGGCAGGTGGGAGGAGCTGGGGAGGCCGGAGCTCGCCGGAGCAAAGCTCGCGGCGGCGGCCGGAGCTCGGCTTCGAGCGGGAACGGGCCGCGGGGCACGGGGAGGCCACCTGAGGGGCTCGGCGGCACCCTCGTGGCACCGGGAGCACGCTGGGATGCTCGGTTTGGGCGGAGGCGGGCCGAGACGGCGACGGCGACATGGACGGCGGCGAGAGGCTTCGGCCGTGGTGGGGAACGGCGCTACGGTGCGGAAACGAGGGGGAGAAGAGAGGGAAACGGTGGCGGAGCTCACCGCGGACCCAGCGAAGGCGTCAGCGGGCTCGGGGACGTCCTGCGTGCGGCGAATCGACGGCGGTGGTGGTCGGAGCCTGAGGTGGAAGACGACGGCGACGGCGGCTCCACAGGGCGTCCGGCGTCTTGTGGCTTGACGGGGAGCTTCAGGGCGAGGGGGCGGAGCTCCTGCGCGTGTCGGGGAGGCGAGGGGAGGCCGGTGGCGGCGGCTATGGCGAACAGCAGCGACCGACGCGTTTGGACACGGGGGAGAGAGAACGAGGGAGAGGAGAGGAAGAATCGGGGGGAGAG
>NC_041384.1:575111728-575120551 GCF_002162155.2 Triticum dicoccoides | reverse complement strand
GCCTGCTGCTGCTGGGCTGCACAGGGAGGAGGCCCAGGTAAGTCTCCCTCTTTTATTTTTGTTTTCTATTTTTTTCTGACATTTGTTTTGATTTAATTAAAATATTAAATCATTTAATTACCTTATGCCAATTTTTGCAGGAGCTAACTATATTATCCCAGAGCTCCTTTATAAATGGCATAATTTTTGGACATATATTAATATATATAACTAATATATTTCCAATGCAAATACTTATGCATTAATTCCAATGCCCAAAATAAATACCTATGAGCTCTTAAAAATATTGGTTTGATTTTTATCTCTGTCCAATATTTTCAGAGAGCAACATGAGCATTTTCTTGGACCCTTTTGGAGAAATTTTTATTTGGGTCATTTTCAAAATGATTCTGAGGGTTCCACCAATCCTCATTTCAAATTTAAATGAAAATTTAAACATGATGCACAAATGACTAGCTAGTCTAGGTCATACCAGACTAGGGATGTGACAACTCGCCCCCACTTGAAAGAATCTCGTCCCGAGATTCAGGGGTCGACGGAAAGAAAGCGGGGTACTCCAGTCGAAGACGATCTTCTCGCTCCCAAGTAGCTTCTCTCTCGGAATGATGAGACCACTGAACTTTGAGAAACTTGACGTTCTGACGTCGGGTAACACGCTCGGCTTGATCAAGAATGCGAAATGGGTACTCTCGGTATGTGAGGTTATCTTGGAGATCAAGCGTTTCGTGGTCCACTCCGCGGATGGGATCCGAGAAGCAACGCCTGAGTTGAGAGACGTGGAAGACATCATGAACTCGAGAAAGATGTGGGGGTAGTTCCAATTGGTAGGCAACCTCTCCTTGTTTAGCGAGAATACGAAAAGGACCAATGTAACGAGGAGCCAACTTGCCCTTGATACCGAAACGATGGGTACCCTTCAAGGGAGTAACCCGAAGGTAAGCCTGGTCGCCAATTTCATAAGTCATATCCTTATGATGACGATCGTACTGGCTTTTCTGATGAGACTGGGCTGTTTTCAAATTCTCACGAATGATGCGAACTTGCTCTTCTGCCTCCTGGATCATGTCCGGTCCAAAGAATTGTCTTTCACCGGTTTCTGACCAGTTCAAAGGTGTTCGACATCTCCGTCCATAGAGAACCTCAAAAGGAGCTTTCTTGAGGCTGGATTGATAGCTATTGTTATAAGCAAACTCGGCAAAAGGAAGACATTTCTCCCAATCCATACCGAATGAGATAACGCAAGCTCTAAGCATGTCTTCAAGAATTTGGTTGACCCGTTCCACCTGACCACTCGACTGAGGGTGGAAAGCGGTACTGAAGGAAAGATGGGTTCCCATGGCAGTTTGGAAACTCTCCCAGAAATGAGAAGTGAAAAGACTGCCACGGTCCGAATTTATCTCTAGTGGAACACCATGGAGTGATACTATTCGAGAAATATATAAGTCAGCAAGCTGACTAGCAGTGATATTTTCTCGAACAGGAAGGAAGTGAGCCACTTTGGAAAGACGATCAACGACTACGAAGATAGCATTATTCCCTCTCTTGGTCCTGGGAAAGCCGGTGATGAAGTCCATACCAACTTTATCCCATTTCCATTCAGGAATAGCTAAAGGCTGAAGGGTGCCAGCAGGTCTTTGATGCTCTGCCTTAATGCGACGACAAACGTCACATTTAGCAATGAACTCAGCGATTTCTCTCTTCATCCTAGTCCACCAGAACCTCTGGCGTAGGTCCTGATACATCTTAGTACTACCGGGATGAATCGTGAGAGGAGATTCATGCGCCTCCTTGAGAATCAATTGTCGAAGATGTTGCTTCTTGGGGACCACCAGGCGGTTCCCAAAGAAAACAACACCTCGATCATCTATAGAGAAACTACCAGCAATACCCTTGGCAAGGTTTCTCCTGATCCGGGTAATCCCCGTATCATGCTTCTGGGCTTCTATGATAAGATCCACAAGAGTAGGTTTCGCCACCAAGGTAGAAAGGAATCCGTGAGGAGCAATGTGAAGATTAAGCTTACAGAATTCCTCATGGAGAAGTGGTTGGCCTTGCTGCAACATGAGATTGTTGCAATAGGATTTACGACTTAGAGCATCAGCCATGACATTGGCTTTGCCTGGGGTGTAGGTAATCCCTAGATCATAATCTGTGATTAACTCCAACCAACGTCGTTGCCTGAGGTTCAGATCCGGTTGGGTGAAGATATACTTGAGACTCTGGTGATCGGTGTAGATCTCGCAACGTTTACCAAGGAGGTAATGTCGCCAGGTCTTGAGTGCATAGACTACGGCTGCAAGCTCTAGATCATGTGTAGGATAATTATCCTCATGTGGATGCAACTGTCGAGATGCATAGGCAATCACATGACGATCCTGCATAAGAATGCAACCTAGTCCCTGTTGTGAGGCGTCGCAGTAGATAATAAAGTCTTTAGTGAAATCCGGTGGCACAAGTATGGGAGCAGAAGTCAGGCGTCTTTTCAGATCCTGAAAACTGTACTCACACTGTGGGGACCACTCGAACTTTTTATCTTTCTTGAGAAGTTCCGTGAGGGGTTTGGCTACTTTGGAGAAATTTTCAACAAAGCGGCGACAATAGCTGGCTAGACCAAGGAAACTCCTAACTTGTTTAACGGTCTCAGGTGGAGTCCAATCGAGAACAGCCTGAACTCTCTCGGGATTGACAGCAATGCCCTTACCAGAGATTACGTGGCCTAAGTAGGTCACTTCTGGCAACCAAAATTCACACTTGGAGAACTTGGCATAAAGGCGGTGCTCTCTGAGTTTTTCTAACACAAGTCTAAGATGTTCGGCATGCTCTTCCTCGTTCTTCGAGTAAATAAGAATGTCATCGAGGTAAACCACGACGAACTTATCTAAGTACTCCATGAAGATCGAGTTCATCAGGCGGGAGAATGTAGCTGGAATGTTAGTTAGACCAAAGGACATGACGGTGTACTCGTACTGGCCATAACGAGTGACAAAAGCTGTCTTGGGAATGTCCCCGTTTCTGATTTTGATTTGGTGGTATCCTAACCTCAAATCCATCTTGGAGAAGACTGAGGATCCAGCGAGCTGATCATACAGGTCGTTGATCCTGGGGAGCGGATACTTGTTCTTTATCATGACCAAATTAACGGGACGATAATCTACAACCATCCGGTCCGTACCGTCTTTCTTCTTAACAAAGAGGACGGGGCAAGCCCAAGGAGAAGAACTAGGATGGATGAAACCCTTTTGCAAGGACTCATCAAGTTGTTTCTTAAGCTCGGCTAGTTCTAAGGGTGCCATCTTGTAAGGTCTCCGGGAGATTGGAGCTGTTCCTGGGATAAGATCTATGACGAACTCTACATCTCTGTCAGGTGGAACACCTGGAAGTTCCTCTGGAAAGACATCCGGAAAGTCACGGACTACCGGGATATCTTCAAGGTCTGGAAGAGGGCTGGCATTAAGAGAATAGAGCTGACGCTTTGCAACTCTAGTGGAGACAGTGACTATTTTGCCAGATGGGTGTGTAAGCTGAACAGATCTGGTGTAACAATCAACCTTGGCATGATGAGCTGTCATCCGGTCCATACCCAAGATGATGTTAATATCTGAGGACTTGAGGGCTACAAGTGATGCAAGGAATACAAGTCTGTCAACAAGGATTTCATTACCATGGCTGATTCTGGTGGTCTGCCATCTAGACCCTGGGGTTTGGATTTCAAGCGGAGTTGGCATATCACAAAATGACATGTCGTGCAAACGAGCATAGCCTTCAGAAATGAAGGAGTGAGATGCTCCAGTATCGAATAGAACCGATGCTGGATGACAGTTGACAAGGAGTGTACCAAGAACGACATCCGGATCATCATGAGCGTCTTTAGCTGGGACGTGATGCACACATCCACGTTTAGTGGGGGCTGACTTGACACTGATCATCTTGTGTGATGGCTTAACACAGCCAACAGTCTTCTCGGCCTTGGGTGGAGCATGACTAGTCTGAGAGCAGTCACGTGCATAGTGTCCTGGCTTCCCGCATGTGAAGCAAGTTCCCGAGGTTAGACATGGACCCGCACTGACAAACGGTCTACCAGTAGGCCTGGGTGGAACATACGACTGAGCTGGGGGAGGCACCACATAGGATGGCCTCGGTGCATAACCGGAAGGAAGAGCGGAGTTTGGAACCCAAATCCGGCGCTTCTGAGAACTAGAACCGGAGGAAGATCCCAAATCACGGGTGTGCTTACGAGACTCCTCGTAAGTGAGCTGAGCTGTCTCTGCATTAATGGCCTTGTTCACAAGAGCTTGGAATGTATCACAATGATGCAGGTGGAGATCACGACGCAACTTGGGGTTGAGACCCTTCCGGAACCTAGCCTGCTTCTTGGCGTCCGTGGACACTTCTTCTGTGGCATAGCGGGCAAGGTTCTCGAACTCTCTGTTGTAAGCATCAACAGCCATCTCATTCTGGGTGATACTACAGAACTCTTCTCTCTTGCGATCAAGGAGGGCCTGGGGAATGTGATGCTCGCGAAAAGCCTCGATGAAATCTCTCCAGTTAGGAATCTGGCCAGCTGGAAGCATAGCCTCATAGTTCTGCCACCAAAGACTAGCAGGACCCTCCAGGTGGTATGTGGCATAGGTGACCTTGTCATCTTCAGCTACGTTCGCGGAACGCAGCTTATGAGTGATGCTACGGAGCCAGTCATCTGCATCGAGTGGCTCGATGGAATGATGAAAGGTAGGTGGGTGCAGGCGAATGAAGTCATGAATGGTAGCAGACTTATTGGACTGATGTGCGGTGTTCTCCTCGATACGTGCCAACAAACGGTTAGACTCACGCTTGTTCCTCTCCATTTCTAACATGAACTCTGCCAACGAAGACGGGTCGGGAGGATCCTCATTCCTACCATCTCCATGGTTCTGGCTACGAATAATAGAACTTGATGACATCCTGAGAAACGAAACCAAGGACGGAATCAGCATCAATCTATAGGCTATAGAATGTAGGACAAGGGATTAGTATCACTCGAACTCCTAGGGAAATTCCGGCAGCATAACGACAGTAAAAATGCTCAGAATGAGACATCCTACAAAAAATGGGGTGGTAACATACTCATCATCATCACTCAAGGTTCTGAGATGGTACTAAACAGACTACACCGGAAGTACTCGAAAACTGGGGTATGACTCTGATCAACCAATCCTATGGGACTACGGAGTAGTAACACGTGATCCTGATAGACGGAAGAGAAGCCTAGTTCCTTAATCCCGTCGGAAAGATAGGATGACTCAGATCAGAAGGCCATGAGGTAAAGGAGTAAAAAGAGCCTTACGTTCCTTCCCACAATCAATTCCCTTACATAACTAAAGAATTTCTAGACTCAACTTCGACCAGTTTGGCTTGGTAATCCTACAGGCAGTCAGGCTCTGATACCAGCGCTGTCAGGACCCCGACTCAATGCCACATCGATCTAGCATGTAACACCTCATATCACTTTGCGGCCTCACGCACGGTATCCCCACGGGTGTCGCCTTACCTTTGCCCGGGACCGTTTGCGCATTTTGGCACACGTATATGATGGTGTCGCTAGCATCCATATGATAAAGAGCCCGGGCTGACATGGCTAGTCGTAAACCC
The DNA here is from genome assembly GCF_002162155.2 of Triticum dicoccoides. NCBI lineage: Eukaryota > Viridiplantae > Streptophyta > Magnoliopsida > Poales > Poaceae > Triticum > Triticum dicoccoides. The sequence goes on along the minus strand of NC_041384.1, from coordinate 575,114,923 downwards.
AAAGTGGCACTAACTTACAGGGACAGGCATCCATGACCCAGCATCGAACGTGTCGGTCATCAACGAGTGAATCCAGGCTGTAGCACTGGGCTAACAGGACTCCGGTGAACCGGGCTGTAGCGGGCTAGCAGGACTCCGGTATTCATCGCGTGACATTTCCCCGAAGGGACAGACACAGGATCGAAGAAGGACACATGCCGGCCTGCCTAAGCGTTCCGGAGCAGTAGCAAGCTACCAGGCCTCAGTGGAAGCACTAGGAGACATTTCCCGGTAAGAGAGGCTACTAAGAATAAACAACTAGATAGTCAGATCCCACACATAGCAATACACATTACACGTACGCATAACATGCAAGTATGTGCTGTACAACATGGCATCACAGCATAACTCAACAATCATATAGATAAAGGCTCAGAAGAGCCATCATAGCATTTATTGCAAACAGGGGTCACAAAACTCATCATACAAAGCATACAAGCAACAAGCGGAAGCATTACATGTCTGGGTATAGACATCTACAAATGAAAAAGGCTGAAGAGCCTGACTATCTACAACATCCGATCAAGATCGTAGCTGAGGTACTAGCTACTAGTCGAAGTCCATGAGAACCCTAGTAAGACCGAAGTCTCTGCTGCAAAAACATAAATAAAGCAACATGAGTACAAAGGTACTCAACAAGACTTACATCAGATCCTATCATACATGCATTTGTATCAAGAGGGTAATGTGGGGTTTAGTTGCAGCAAGCCAGCTTTGACTCTGTGGCTATCCTGTTCTACGACTACCAGAAACTCTGGAGGTGAGACAACGTACACGAGTCCACTAATCACCATACAATACACTACTATGGATTCATCCCCGTCTCCCTACGAGAAGGCCATCCATAGCACTCACACTTGTTTTGAGCATTTTAGAGTATCCACTTCAAGTTGTCTATGTACCATGTAAGCATCCAAGAAGTCCATAACCGCGGACCCGGCTATTCGAATAGATCATGTTAACCCTGCAGGGGTGTACTTCTTCACACACGCTCTCGCCACTTACCGCCATGTACACGTCATGTATCTCATCAACCTTCAAGCGGAAGCCTGGCGAGGGTGTCGGCCACGACCTGACTAACCACACAAGACTCTAGTCCAGGTTTATCGCCTATTCGGGTTCCACCCGCAAGGAGATCCGGCCGGGGTGTCGCTTACGGCCCCAAACGATGTGTACAGGGTTCCCGAGCCCACCATCCGGTGCCACTCGGTACACCAGGCCACGTGTGCCTAGTCTGTCCCAAGCCCACCCTGCTGGGTGCCACTTGGTAGAAAAATAGCACTACCTACAAACACTAGAAACTAGTTGCGACTCCTGGACGGAGACCAAGTTGGTTAATAAGTCGAGAGGGGTCGAGTTACCGGAACCCAATGTGTGGTAGTATCGAGTCATTGGACAACATACATAGAACTCAGTGCTTAAGGACGGTTCCAGTGAGACAACCCACCATGTACTCCTACATGGCCTCTCACCGCTACCTTTACCAAATCGTGTTCACACACTTCACTCTCAGCATCAAAACATATCGTAACACTCCAATTCATTCCCAATGAATCAGACCTGACACAACTCTAAGCAATAGCAGGCATAGCATGGTAGGAACACAACATGGCTCAATCAACTCCTACACATGCTAGTGGGTTTCAACTATTTACTGTGGCAATGACAGGTCATGCAGAGGAATGGGTTCAACTACCGCAGCACAAAGTAGCAGATGAATCGTTGTTGTCCTAATGCAATAACTGAGAGCAGGAGCGAGAGAGTAGGGTTTTATCGAAATGAACAAGGGGGTTTGCTTGCCTGGTAAATCAACAGAGGAGGCACTGCTTCACAGACAGGTACTCTGGAACAGCTCCGGAGCAGGACCTATCGAGAAGGAACGGTGCCGGCAATCAGTACACAAACATATGCAACAATATGATGCATGAACATGGCATGAAGATGTGATGTTGTTTGAGCTAATGCAACTAGTAATCATTTGGTTTGAAGTCCAATTGAACCATAAGCCCAAATGCAATTCTAAATTAAGTCTCTTATATATGCCATAATGTGTTTTCTCATATTCAGCATGTATAAGTTGGTTTGTCATGCATGAAACTAGTACAGATGGAAAGATTGCATTTTTCTGATAATTTTTCATATATAAATTATTTTAATCTGAGCTACGGTTGAATTGATATGAATTTTTGAAGTTTAAATCAATTTCTGGAATTTCCTGATTTAATTTAATCCCAGAAATCATATTATTGTGCCAGCATGACGTCAGCACGACATCAGCAATCAACTGCGGCTGATGGGGTCAAACCTGACGTGTGGGGTCCACACGTCAGTGACAGGGGGTTAAATAGGGGGTTAATTTAATCCTATTTAAAAGTTAGTGGCGCTGGGGCCCACTGTCAGCCTCGGGGGGGTTAATTAAGCGGTGATTAGCACTAAGCTAATCACCTGATGGGCCAGGCCCACATGGCGGGGCTTAGGCAACGGGGCTCGCCGCCGGCGACCTCTGGACGCGGCGGAGTCCGTGCCACAGGCCACGGGGACGGCGTCTGAGAGCACCGGGGCGTAGCCCGGGCTCTCGCGCATCTGGAGGGGCAGGTGGGAGGAGCTGGGGAGGCCGGAGCTCGCTGGAGCAAAGCTCGCGGCGGCGGCCGGAGCTCGGCTTCGAGCGGGAACAGGCCGCGGGGCACGGGGAGGCCACCTGAGGGGCTCGGCGGCACCCTCGTGGCACCGGGAGCACGCTGGGATGCTCGGTTTGGGCGGAGGCGGGCCGAGACGGCGACGACGACATGGACGGCGGCGAGAGGCTTCGGCCGTGGTGGGGAACGGCGCTACAGCGCGGAAACGAGGGGGAGAAGAGAGGGGAACGGTGGCGGAGCTCACCGCGGACCCAGCGAAGGCGTCAGCGGGCTCGGGGACGTCCTGCGTGCGGCGAATCGACGGCGGTGGTGGTCGGAGCCCGAGGTGGAAGACGACGGGGACGGCGGCTCCACAGGGCGTCCGGCATCTTGTGGCTTGACGGGGAGCTTCAGGGCGAGGGGGCGGAGCTCCTGCGCGTGTCGGGGAGGCGAGGGGAGGCCGGTGGCGGCGGCTATGGCGAACGGCGGCGATCGACGCGTTCGGACACGGGGGAGAGAGAGTGAGGGAGAGGAGAGGAAG
>NC_041384.1:575073323-575111333 GCF_002162155.2 Triticum dicoccoides | reverse complement strand
AGAGCGACGAGGGGGGGGGGCGCCAGGCAAGCAGGGAGGCTGGTGGCGTGGCGCGGTGGCGCGCGCGCGCGCCGGGCACGCTCCCCTCCCTCTGTCGAGGACGAAGACGACAGAGGAGGAGGCGGGCTGGGCCGCTTGCTGGCTGGGCCAGCCTGCTGCTGCTGGGCTGCACAGGGAGGAGGCCCAGGTAAGTCTCCCTCTTTTATTTTTGTTTTCTATTTTTTTCTGACATTTGTTTTGATTTAATTAAAATATTAAATCATTTAATTACCTTATGCCAATTTTTGCAGGAGCTAACTATATTATCCCAGAGCTCCTTTATAAATGGCATAATTTTTGGACATATATTAATATATATAACTAATATATTTCCAATGCAAATACTTATGCATTAATTCCAATGCCCAAAATAAATACCTATGAGCTCTTAAAAATATTGGTTTGATTTTTATCTCTGTCCAATATTTTCAGAGAGCAACATGAGCATTTTCTTGGACCCTTTTGGAGAAATTTTTATTTGGGTCATTTTCAAAATGATTCTGAGGGTTCCACCAATCCTCATTTCAAATTTAAATGAAAATTTAAACATGATGCACAAATGACTAGCTAGTCTAGGTCATACCAGACTAGGGATGTGACATTGCGTGAGCTTGAGATTGAGTAGTTAACTAGATTTAATTTGTTTGAGCTTCATACAGACGAATATGACTTGTTTGAGCTTGAATTGTAGAATGATTTGTTAATTTTAGAATGACTTGTTAATTTTGGATTGAATATGCACTTGCATTCAATCGTTTACAGGGCTAGGGTTAATTTGTGAAATTTCAGAATTTGCTTCAGTACAGTAGTTACTAGACTTGGTGAATTTGCTTTAGTTGTACTTCTTACCTATGTGCACTACATTTTTGCCGAATTTTAGAATTTGCTTCATTAGAATTCACTAGAATGAAGCTAGAAATTAATAATTATATATAAATGCTTATAGAATGTACATGCACTTGGCTTTAAGTTTTTCAAGGAATCATACACTAAGTGCCAATGGTTTGCCGAAACGTTGATTGATTTTCTTTTTGTCCAATTTTTGGAACTTTAATATGTCCAATGTTGAGCAAAGGTCATGCCAAATTGTTTGTGTACATTTTAAAATTTAGGGTTTTTATCATTTATGCCACTAGTTACATCTCACTACTTAGTTTTGCCACTAAGAATTTCAACTGCTCAAAAATGCCATCGCTTCGTTAGGTGCATCCTTAAAAATGCCACTGGACACCTTTACTGTCAGATCAAATCTTGTTTTCCATGTTCTAATGACCAAAATACCTATAGACCAACAAGTCAGCTCTCCCTCTATCTCACTACAATAAAGTGTGGGTCCCACTTGATCCCAACAATGTTCTTATTTTCCTCTAAAATTATTCGGTTACTTACTCCTGACAAGTGGGGTCATCATTGTGAGATAGACAGAGCTGACATGTGGGTATAGGGGAATTTTTATCATATAACATTGTCAACGAGTTTGACCTCACAATAATGATGTCTAATGGAATTTTTGAGCAAAACATCTAATGAAAGGATGACATTTTTTAGATATCTAATGGCATTTTTGAGCAAGCATCTCATGAAACAATGGCATTTTTGAGCAGTTGTGATTTCTAATGGTAAAACTGAGTAGTGGGACACAACTAGTGGCATAAATGATAAAAACCCTAAAATTTATATAGCTTCATGTTTAAGATTTCATTTAGTTTGTTATTCACATTGTGTTGTACTACATGTCTTCAAGTTTTTACAAGGATTCATAAGAAGCGCTATTGTTTTGGAGAAACATTGATTGAATTCCGTTATGCCAAATTTCTAGCACTTAATATGTCCACTATTAAGCATAGGTCATGCCAAAAAAATTAGTATATTTTTCAATTTATATATGTGCATATTCTAGGGCACTTTTTTTGTTGGAAATGGTGGACAATGACAGGTACCGTGGTGTTTTCCGGAGGCCTTGGGGCAAGTGGGCGGCCTAGATTCAGAACCCAAACACTGGCAAGACGCAATGACTTGGCACATTTGACATCATCGAGGACACAACACGCGCTTATGATGTCATGGCACTAGAGTACCAGGGGCCAAGGGCCCAGCTCAACTTTCCCCAGGATGCTTGGCGCGCGAGTCGGCTAGCGCGTCCAAACACGAGGATAGTCTCCAAGGTCGAGGAGAAGGAGCACCTCAAGCCGAGGCACTGATGAGGGCCCAACAACAGAAAAGCAATGATTCCTTGGTGGAGCATTATCTTAGGGAGGATCCGCAACTCTACGCCTTGAACAAGGCATTGCTGAAGGCCGCAAGCGACAAGGAGGCCTAGGATGACCTGATATACTAGGACCGAGTCCTCGAGTCCTCCAACGAGGATGATGACTCTGGCTCTGACGTTGACTTTGATTAGGAGTTTCTCTCTCCGCCGTAGCCAGTCGTGTCACTGTGTGCTATAGATGCTTGAACTATTATTTTAGTACTATTGAAACTATGGAAGTTGCCATGTTGTACTATGTTGTTAGCGTCATATAACCTAATTTTGTAGACTTGATAAATCTGCTTATATGTATCGTTGTACTAGCTAGTTCTAGTAGTGTTGTTAATGTGTGATCATATCTCACTGTGATGACATTTTTTCTGTCGACTTTTGATCTTTCAATTATGAACACAACAAATTGATTATGAGAATGGGGATCCCCGAGTGCCCCGAATGTTCCAGGGGTACGTGCGATGATCCTCACTTGAAAAACAATAAGTGATTCTCCCTCACGCTTAAAGAGGATTGCAAATATTATATGATAATTAGTTTTAATAATTTTTGCACATATTTCATTCTTAATTAAGAATCTCTTAAGATTTTTGCTTCAGTGTGTAATTTCTGTTTTTTATTATTCGACTAGTACATCCCATGCTATGCAAGGCATTATGTCCTAGAGAAGCTCCCTTTCGGGGACATAGACGAGGTGGCTAAGAGGAATCCTTACCTTAAGACGAAACATAGTTTCGTTTCCCAAGCTACGATCTACAATCATGTAGGTCACACATATTTTGATTGTGCAAATTAGAGAGGATTATGCAAGGCTTACAGATTTGAGGTGAGCATGAGTAGAATTTTGATATTAACATCGTTCCTCGATATGATCAAGTCACCTTTCCTCAATATGGTCAAGTTATTTGGGTGGATCTAGACATGATTTCAATTTTCCCTTCGTGTGAGTTTCTTAAACAAATTTGTAAAAAAATCTATATTGCTTATTTAAAATAGTTGTCATTCACCCCTAAATTAACTCATTTATTTAAAATTGACAACTTATTTTCTATCTCCAAAACACACACGAAATATAGTAGATGACAGCTACACTACTGGCTCAGAGCTTACTCGGGAGGAGAAGAATTATTTTGTCCCCTTTGCTAATGATGTTGAGTCGTTTAAGGGCACTTCCGGAGCTGGTCAAAGTACTACACGATACGTGCCACTAGTCCACACCTTGAGCTATACCAACATTCATAGAAAATGCATGGTATTTTTTACTATTGTGCCACTAGTCCATCTTTGTCATACATTCTTCTTAAATAAACTATACTGCTGTTACTATTATGTTCTTTAATAGAAACTCCCAAGAGTTGGTTTCCCTACATGATGGATGTGCAAGATGAGATGGAAATTATTTGTCATGAGAAGACCAATTTCAAAGGCACATACTGATACGTCTCCAACGTATCTATAATTTTTGATTGTTCCATGCTATTATATTATCTGTTTTGGATGTTTTATATGCATTAATATGCTATTTTATATTATTTTTGGGACTAACCTATTAACCTAGAGCCCAGTGCCAGTTCCTATTTTTTCCTTGTTTTAGAGTTTCGCAGAAAAGGAATACCAAACGGAATCCAAATGGAATAAAGCCTTCGCGATGATTTTTCTTGGACCAGACGACAACCAGTAGACTTGGAGATGAAGCCGGAGGAGCCACGAGGCGGCCACAAGGACGAAGGGCGCGCCTAGGGGGGCTAGGACGCGCCCCCACCCATGTTGGCCCCTCATGCACCTCCTGACCTAGTTTCTTCGCCTATATATTCCCATATATCCCCGAACCAACCAGGGGAGCTACGAAAACACTTCTCCACCGCCGCAACCTTCTATACCCATGAGATCCCATCTAGAGGCCTTTTCCGGCATCTTGCCAGAGGGGGATTCGATCACGGAGGGCTTCTACATCAACTCCATTGCCATTCCGATGAAGCGTGAGTAGTTTACCACAGACCTACGGGTCCATCACTAGTAGCTAGATGGCTTCTTCTCTCTCTTTGATTCTCAATACCATGTTCTCCTCGATTTTCTTTGATGTAATACTCTTTTGCGGTGTGTTTGCCGAGATGTGATGAATTGTGGATTTATGATCAGCTTATCTATGAATATTATTTGAATCTCCTCTGAATTCTTTTATGCATGATTTGATATCCTTGTAATTGTCTTCAAACTATCGGCTTAGTTTGGCCAACTAGATTGATTTTTCTTGCAATGGGAGAAGTCCTTAGCTTTGGGTTCAATCTTGCGGTGTCTTTTCCTAATGACAGTAGGGGCAATAAGGCATGTATTGTATTATTGCCATCAAGGATAAAAGGATGGGGTTTTCATCATATTGCTTGCGTTAATTCCTCTACATCATGTCAACTTGCTTAATGCGTTCCTCCATTCTTTATGAACTTAATACTCTGGATGCATGTTGGATAGCGGTCAATGTGTGGAGTAATAGTAGTAGATGCAGAATCGTTTCGGTTTACTTGACATGGATGTGATGCCTGTATTCATGATCATTGCCTTAGATATCGCCATAACTTTGCGCTTTTCTATCAATTGCTCGGCAGTAATTTGTTCACCCACGGTATTATTTTCTATCTTGAGAGAAGCCTCTAGTGAAATCTATGGCCCCTGGGTCTATTTTCCATCATATTAGTTTCCGCTCTACAATATTAGTTTCCGTTTTACTATTTTTGCAATCTTTTACTTTCTGATCTATAAACCAAAAATACCAAAAATATTTACTTTACCGTTTATCTATCTCTACCAGATCTCACTTTTGCAAATAACCGTGAAGGGATTGACAACCCCTTTATCGCGTTGTGTGCAAGTTGTTTACTTGTTTGTGCAGGTATTCGGTGACTTGTGTGTTGTCTCCTACTGGATTGATTCCTTGGTTCTCAAAACTGAGGGAAATACTTACTCTACTTTGCTGCATCACCCCTTCCTCTTTAAGGGAAAAACCAATGCAATCTCAAGAAGTAGAAGGAAGAATTTCTGGCGCCATTGCAAGGGAGATCTACGTCAAATCAAGACATACCAAGTACCCATCGTAAACTCTCATCTCTTGCATTACATTATTCACCATTTGCCTCTCGTTTTCCTCTCCCCCACTTCTAAAATGATTTTTGAAAAGTTTTGCCCTTTTTCTTCGCCCTTCTTTTGTTCGATCTTATGTTTGCTTGTGTTGCCATGTGACTTCTATTTGCTTGCATCTTTGCTTGCTCAAAATCTATTGATATGTATCCTCATCCACTTGCTACTCTTTTTAAAAGATCCTACTATGATGAACCAATTGCTAGTGAGTTGAGTGCACTAGATTATCTTTATGAAGTTTTGCTTGAAATTCCTGAATCTGAAAATTGTGATGAAGTGCTTTATGAAGTGATTCACGATAGATCCTTGAATAAAAAGCATGATTGTAATGATGTAATTATAAATTCTATTAATGTCAATTGTGCTAATAATATGAAAAACCCCAAGCTTGGGGATGCTAGTTTTTCTATGTCCACTACTTATTGCAATAATCATGATTGGGGTGATTCTTCTTATAATCTTGAAAAATTATTAAGCCCCATGATGAATATGAGATTGATAATAATGTTTGCAATAATACTGAAAGTGAGTTTGGAAGAGTGACAACTTTATATCCCTCATATTCGGATAATGTTCAATCTTATGACGTTTTTGATAAAAGTGGGTTCAGAGAGGTCATGACTTCATTTTATGACAATCCCACAATTTTGGAAGAGTGTCAACTTTGCATGCATGTGGATCATGTAGAGAAATTTTTTGTGATAGCTATATTGTTGAATTTGAATATGACCCCACATGTAATTATTGTGAGAGATGAAAATATGGTTGTAGAAATTTTCATGTTACAAAATTACCTCTCATTATGTTGAGATTGCTATTGTTTCTTTCTTCTTCCTTGCATATGGTAGTTATTTCTTCTCTTGATAATTTGTTTGCTTATAAAATCCCTATGCATAGGAAGCATGTTAGAGTTAAACTTGTTTGTCACATGTTTCATGATGCTCTCTTTGTGTTTCAATTGCTATCTTTCATGTGAGTATCATCGAAATTATCAATGCCTAGCTAGGGGTGTTAAACAATAGCGCATGTTGGGAGGCAACCGAATTTTATTTTTGTTTTTGCTTTTTAGGTTATGTTTTGCAATAAATAATTCATCTAGCCTCGGTTCAGATGTGGTTTTTATGTTTTAATTAATGTCCCAAATAAGACCTTTGGGATGTCTTACGATGATAGTTGATTTGATCTTGCTGAAAAAGAGAAACTTTTGCGCTCAGGAAAACAATTCTCATTTTTTACAGAAGCGTCATAAAATACTGATTCTTTTTGCAGAAGATTAATAAACAAATTGCTTAGGTTGTTGTCAGGACCCCGATTCTAAGTCACACCGATCTAGCATGTAACACGTCATATCACTTTGGGGCCTCACGCACGGTATTCCCATGGGTGTCGCCTTACCTGGCCCGGGACCGTTTGCGCCTTTTGGCTCACGTATATGATAGTGTCGCTAGCATCCATATGACAGAGAACCCGGGACGACATGACTAGTCGTGAACCCAAAGTGGCACTAACTTACGGGAACAGGCATACAAGAAACAACATCGAGCATGTCGGTCATCAGCGTGTGAATCCGGGCTGTAGCAACTGGGCTAACAGGACTCCGGGAATCCGGGCTGTAGCAGGCTAGCAGGACTCCGGAAGTCACCGCGTGACATTTCCTCACGCACGGTCATCAACGAGATAACGTTGCGAGATTCCTGAGAATGAACTATGATAGCAAGCTCCAAAACATGAGCGGGTTCTGCTACAGACATGTGAACAAGCTGTCCCAGACAAGCATGACCACGTAGTAGTCTTATAATAAAACACTACCGAGTTCACGTGGAGAACCATCGTCGAGGATATGAAAGTCCTTGCATAAGGCATGCTCTTAAGAAGGAACTTCTTCTCCTTGAACAAGTCATTCAGTGGCTTGGTGTGCTAGGAAACACATATAGAATGGAGGCGGCCAACCTATCAAACCATAGAGTACTTCGCACATGCGTGACTAACTTGGGATGATTCCAGATGAAGCGAAAACAATCTTTCTCGTATTCACGGCGGCAACTTGCATAGAATGCGCATGAATTCGAGGAAGTCACTTCTTCCATCCAAGCATAAGCTTCATGAACGGAACACGAAGCATTGCTTACAAAGTTTCCAACACTAATTTACATGTTCAACACGAATCATGGACATGATGAAATTGTTGTCAATGGGCTCAACAACAAACCATCAAGGCTTCCATATAGATGGAATTCCACAATTAAGTGAACACGGTGATAGCATTGGTCAGACCAAAGGATGTAATGGTGTATGCCCGAGGGATCAACCACGAGTAAGACAACATTATGAACATCGTTGGTTCTGATTTGATTTGATGATAGCCCATACTCAAATCAAAGTTTTGATACGACAATAGATCCAACAACTGATCACAGGGACCAATCGATGAAGATATCATCTATCTTCAACACACGCAAATATATCCCTTGAAATGAACTAAGCTGGCAAGCTTTTATCTTCCAACTCTCCAAGTTGTTGTTTAGCTCAACCAACTAGTTCCGGGGTATCCAACACGGATTATTGGAGAAGGAGCGGCTTACAAGAAAACCAACTTGATCACGAGCTCAACATAGCGGTCAGGTGACAACCTGGTAACACTTCCGAGAAGATATTCGGAAAATCACGAACCACCGAAATGTTATTAAGCTCGGGAGCAATCTTGCTTTCGAGGCAAGATGATATGATCAAAAGAGCGAGGGATTGACACAATCCTAACTCATTTATCGAAAAGTGCACTGGGAATAAGGCTAGGTAGCACGATCAATCTTAGGATGATGATTCAGTAACCAACACGCTAAGAATGAAATTATTGTCCATTAACTACCAAGCAACAGGGTTGCTAGGAGTATAGATTTCATGCATCACGATTCACTTGTCGGATAACATGGGGACCAAGGAATGAATAATGATGGCAAGAAGTATCACTGTATCAAGAGTTCATAGGATGGTGTGCAATTTCCATGACATTCTTGATATAAAGATGGTAATACTCCAAGGTAGAACAGAATCAAAAGCTGGATTGGCATTTGATTTGTGGATTACAACTATTTTGACCCAATCCTAGAAATTGATAAGGTACTGGAGTTTGTTTATCCTAGTCATTCCGAAATAGAACGGCTCGACGGACCACAAGAATAATAGGCACCGATGAACGGATGCTCACATACTCTTGACTATCAATTGATGGATGAAGGTCGGAATATAACAGAAGGGGGACAACTGAAAGGAACATATAACTTTCTGAGTTGTGGATGCATAGATTAGTATGTCGAACAAATTCAACATATTTCTTCCGGATAACCCATGCAGAAGGGTAGGGTTGGCAGAGTCACAACATAGAATGGAGAACTCATCAGGAGCACTCTATCGTGACCTTTTGGTTCAAAAGAACTCCTGCCAAGAATGGTTCATGATAATTGGAAGAAGGATGTACCACGAACCTCGAGGACTATTGCAAAGGTTACTAATATCCTAAAGGAACTAACAACACTATCAACATGAGGTAATTAGGGTGAATCGCGGGTTCAAGAACCCATGAATAGAATACCTACTACTACATGGCATCACGGGATGCTTTCGAGAATAATGGCCAGAATCACACACTTGGGATACAAAACATGGCTAGATCACTAGGTGACTCCCTAAAACACCTAGGGCCATAAAAAATAGCTCCAACATATATGTCGAGGCAACAAAGTACCTCAACTCACCGCTTAGTGTGGTTGAACTGGCCCCAAGGGACATCGGGAACGGAAAGAATGGATTTGCAAATGCATCAGGCTATGTAGAGACCTGGGATGACTCGGACAGCATAACGGCTGTAAATGCTCAAAAATATTTGAGACATCCTGCAAAATGGTGGCATAACCACTCAACAACATCATATCAAGGTTGTGAGGCCATTTAACAACACACTGGAGTAGTAGAAACTGAACTGAGGCTTGAGACCAACAATCCTACGAATCTACGGATTAGTAACACGTGATCCTGAGAGATCGAAGATAAGCCTAGTTCTTAATCCCCGTAGAAGAGAAGAGGGTGACTCAGATCAGAAGGCATAAGGTATAAGGAGCAAAAAGAGCCTTACGTTCCCTTCCACAATCAATTCCCGTATATAACTAAAGCATTTCTAGACTCAACTTCGACCAGTTTGGCTTGGTAATCCTACAGGCAGTCAGGCTTTGATACCAACACTGTCAGGACCCTGATTCCAAGTCACATCGATCTAGCTGGTAACACCTCATATCAATTTGCGGCCTCATGCACGGTATTCCCATGGGTGTCGCCTTACCATGGCACGGGACCGTTTGCGCCTTTTGGCTCACGTATATGATAGTGTCGGTAGCATCCATATGACAGAGAACCCGGGCCGACATGGCTAGTCGTGAACCCAAAGCAGCACTAACCCATGGGGACAGGCATACATGAATCAACTTCGAGCATGTCGGTCAGCAGCGTGTGAATCCGGGCTATAGCACTAGGCTAACAGGACTCCGGTAACCCAGGCTGTAGCAGGCTAGGCAGGACTCCGGATGTCACCGAGTGACATTTCCTCGAAGGGACAGACACAGGAACGAAGTGAAACACATGCCGGCCAGTCAAGTGTTCTGAGCAGTAGTGCTGGGCTAGTAGGACTCCGGTGAACCGGGCTGTAGCGGACTACTATGGCTCATGGAAGCACAAGACTACATTTCCCCATAAGAGAGGCTACCAAGGATAAACCACTAGGTTGTCGGATCCCACACATACCAAGCATTTCAATCATACACACAATATGCTCGGTATGTGCAAATACAACATGGCATCACAACATAACTCTATGACTCAAAGTATTTATTCATTAGGCTCCGAGGAGCGAGATATTACAAACATGGGTCTCATGACCCAACATTCAGAGCATACAAGTCAAACACATGCGGAGGCTTAACATGTCTGAGTACAGACATCTACAAATGAAAAAGGCTGAGAAGCCTGACTATCTACCAGATCCTGCCGAGGACACAGGATCGTAGCTGAGGTATCAAGCTAAACGTCGAAGTCCACACGGAACTACTAGCGAGACTGACGTCTCTCTGCAAAACATAAAATAGGCAAACGTGAGTACAAATGTACCTAGCAAGACTTACATCAGAACTATCTACATATGCATCGGTATCAATAAAGGGGGGTGGTGGAGTTTAACTGCAGCAAGCCAGCTTTGACTCAGTGGCTAACCTGAACTACGACTGCAAGCATCTCTTTTGAGGTGGCGCACACGAGTCCACATATTCACCATATCAATACACCACTATGGATCCGCTCCCGTCTCCCTATAAGAAGGCCATCCATAGAACTCACGCTTATCTTGCGAGTTTTAGAGTATCCACTTTCACTTGTCTATGAACTATGCAAGGGGTCCAAGTTTCCATATCCGAGGAATCCGGCTATTCGAATAGATAGTGATAACCCTGCAGGGGTGTACTTCTTCACACACGCTCCCACCACTTACCGTCGTTTACACGACATGTACTCGGCAACCTTCAAGCGGAAGCCCAACGAGGGTGTCGGCCACGGCCTACCTAAACACTCAAGTCTCTAGTCCAGGTTTATCGCCTATCCAGGTTCCATCCGCAGGGAGTCCGGCCGAGGTTTCCACATACGGCCCCGAATGATGTGTACAGGGTTCTGAGACACCAAACGGGCGTCTGGCATGCCCGGCCACGTTGTATCTACCGCAACATAGCCCACCCCTGGGGTCATTGCTACGCACGGCCGCCAACACATATCCTAAAAACACCAGAAACTAGTTGCAACTCCTGGACAAAGGCCTAGGGTGATTAAGAAGCCGAGAGGGTCAATTAAGGATCCCAATGAGTGGTAGTAGCTGTTCATGGATCACAGACACAGAACTCAGTTCCTAAGAACGGTTCCAATGAGACAACCCACCATGTACTCCTACATGGCCTCTCACCGCTTCCTTTACCAAATCGTGTTCACACACTTAGCTCACACACAGTAGGACATGTTCATCACCATTCCAATTCATTCCCGATGAATCAGACCCGACACAACTCTATGAAATAGCAGGCATGACAAACAAGCATGAATGAGTAGGCACATCAGGGCTCAAACAACTCCTACTCATGCTAGTGGGTTTCATCTATTGACTGTGGCAATGACAGGTCATGCAGAGGAAAGGGGTTCAACTACCGCAGCATGTAACAGTTGAATCATTGTTGTCCTAATGCAGTAAAAGAGAGCAGGAGCGAGAGAGTGGGATTGTATCGGAATGAACAAGGGGGTTTTGCTTGCCTGGCACTTCTGAAGATAGCAATAGCTCTTCATCGGTGTCATCAAACTCATCGTCGGAACCACGTTTACCGAGAGGGGACAATACCGACAAACAAGGAAGAAACACAATCAATGCAATGCAACAATATGATGCATGCTCATGACATGGCAATATGCTGTTGATTGAACTAATGCAACTAGCAACCATATTTAATGAAGTTGGTTTGAACCCTAGGTTCAAATTCAAACCCCATATGTGCTTTCTTAATGCCATTTAATTGAATTGTCCTAAATAGAGGATATAAGTTGCTCTAACATGCATGCAAATGCCATAAACAGATTCTTTGGATTTTTTTGATCATTTTTCATATATAATTTATTTCATTCTGAGCTACGGTTGATTTCTATGAATTTTTAAAGTTTTAAACATTTTCTGGAATTTCCTGAATTAAATTAAATCCAGAAAATAGCTTATTGCGTCAGCATGACATCAGCAGGTCAACACGCTAGGTCTAGGTCAAACCTGACCAGTGGGTCCCATTGGTCAGTCTCATAGAGCTGGGTTGGGTGGATGACAGGTGGGACCGGTCAAGGGCCACGTCAACAAGGTCAACCCTGACATGTGGGGCCACTATGTTTAACTAAAACTAAACATGATTTAATCTGTGTGGTTAAATATGGGCGTGGGGCCCACCTGTCTGTGTCACCAAAGTTAATTAACTAGCCCATTAGGGCCTAATTAAGCTGGCCACGTCGGCGGTTAACGCTGGGGATAACCCAGGCACAGCTCCGTTCGCCGTTCCGGCGATTCCGGCGACGGGAGCGAGCGGGGCTGATCCCGTTGGAATGGCCGCGACGCGGTGCGTCCAACGGTGGCTGCGACTGGAGCTGTGGTGACCGGGGGTGACGACTGCGGTGGCCGAAACTTGGGCCAGCGCGAGCGCGGGGCTACGCTTGGCTAGCGAGCGAGCTGGGAGGCTGGGCGGCCTCCTGGGAGCTCCACGAGCCCAGGGCCGTGCTTGGACGCGAGGTCGGTGACCTACCACGACGGCGGCGACAAACGCGGCGGCGGGAGCTTGCGGGCAGGACGGCGAGGTCAGATAGCGAACGAGCGTGACCAGGAGAGTAGGGGGAAACGACAATGGAGCTCACTAGGGGTCGATGCACAGATCAGTGGGCTCGGGGACGACCGGAGGGGGGCGAATCGGCGAACGGCGTCCGGCGGGTACCGAGGTTGAAGATGACCAGATGGCAGCGATGCAGTGCCTCCGACGAAGCGTGGCTCAGTGAGGAGGTCGAGGGCGTCGCGGCGGAGGTCTTGGATAGCACGGAGAGGCAAGGGGAACATGGTGGTTGCATCTACGGCGAGCGGCGGTGACGGCCTCCTCTCGGTGAGCAAAGAAGCAAGCGGGGGAGGGGATGAGGATGATCGGGAGTGGGTGAGAGAGTCCGGGGTGATGCGTGGCGTCATCCAGATGCGTCGGGGCTGCGGCGGAAGCAGGAGGTGGCCGGCGCGTGCCGGCGCGCGGCGAGCACATGCCCTCCTGCCTACTGGCAGGAGGTTGAAGACGGTGGCCAGCGCTAGCTGGGCTGGGCCAACCAACTGGGCCGCCAGGTGGCCTGGCCAGGTGGGCTGCTGCTACAGGTAAGAAGCCCAGGTGAGGTTTCTGTCTTTTCATAAATTCTGTGTTGTTTTCTATTCTTGTTATTTTGTTTTGATTTAGTTTATAACCCATATCATTTTAATAAATCCTGAAAATAATTGTGGGCATTAAGTTATTTATTACAGAGGCCCTTAACTATTTTCAGAATTGTTGGAGCATTTAAAAATATTAATAGTATTTAACTGCCCCAATTCAAATACAATATGGGTTATTCAAAAATCCAGAATGGCCTAAAAATATTGGCATCATTTTTGGCAGAGGTTTTCACCTTTATCAAAAATCATGAACATTTTCAAAGGCATTTTGGGTTCATTGAAAAATATTGTTTATTTGAACCTAGTTTAATTCATTTAGTGCTAGGGTTTCAACATCCCCATTTCAACTTTAATTGAAAAGTTAACATGATGCATGGATGCTTTAAGGCAACTAATGGCAAGCAAATTCTAGGGCTGTGACAACTCACCCCTACTAAACAAGAATCTCGTCCCGAGATTCAACACGTGAGGTAAGAAGACAGAGGGAACACAAAGCTAACACAATCTTCACGATCCAGGTTGCACTTCGTAAGAACGTTGATTTGTCACCCTCTTTGTCCCGATGTCTTGCTTCGGAAACTCCAACTAACATGACAATGAGAGGAAAGAGAAAACTCTAGAAGGATTGATCTTATCGAAGATCGAACAACTCAGGATCAACTCACGGAGTGAGACATTGAAACATTTCTCGAGCTGAGACATGAAGTACACATCTAGAGGGGTGGAGTGGAACAGATGACGAGGGTTCACTAGGTAGACAACAATTCCACACCTAAGAGGGTGGTGAACGGTTGTCAACGTAGCGAGGATTTAAGTTTCCATGATGCCATAACGAGACACCCTAGAGAAGGATGGCTCGTAGAATTATCCCTTAAGTGGCAAAAAGAACTACTTTTGATCCAGAGATCAATAAAATTCCCTATACCAGCCTAGGGAAAATCTCGAGCAATCGTTTGAAGGAGTTCGAAAGAATGACATACCCTGACTAGAATGGATGATGTGGACTACCTTGTTGAAGACAACACAATGGATGATATTTGCTTATCATCGGAAATGGATGGGATCCATGGTAGGACCACTTTTGAAGATGATCCTGAACAGCAACTGCTAAGAAGGGCAGTCCATAGTAGGACGACACAATGGCGGTGCAAGCTGGGAACAAAATGCAAAAGTTGGGAATGTTCCAACCATCATATCTGCCTGAGATTCAGATCTGGTCAGTAACAGGATACTTCAGACTCAACATGTCTGAAAAAGAAAAGTTGCAACACAAATCGACGAGAAAACATTGCGAGATTCTCGGGAATGAACTACGATAGCAAGCTCCAAAACATGAGCGGGTTCTGCTACACACATGTGAACAAGCTGTCCCAGACAAGCATGACCACGTAGTAGTCTTATAATAAAACACTACCGAGTTCAGGTGGAGAACCATCGTCGAGGATATCAAAGTCCTTGCATAAGGCATGCTCTTAAGAAGGAACTTCTTCTCCTTGAACAAGTCATTCAGTGGCTTGGTGTGCTAGGAAACACATATAGAATGGAGGCGACCAACCTATCAAACCATAGAGTACTTCGCACATGCGTGACTAACTTGGGATGATTCCAGAGGAAGCGAAAACAATCTTTCTCGTATTCACGGCGGCAACTTGCATAGAATGCGCATGAATTTGAGGAAGTCACTTCTTCCATCCAAGCATAAGCTTCATGAACGGAACACGAAGCATTGCTTACAAAGTTTCCAACACTAATTTACATGTTCAACATGAATCATGGACATGATGAAATTGTTGTCAATGGGCTCAACAAAAAACCATCAAGGCTTCCATATAGATGGAATTCCACAATTAAGTGAACACGGTGATAGCATTGGTCAGACCAAAGGATGTAATGGTGTATGCCTGAGGGATCAACCACGAGTAAGACAACATTATGAACATCGTTGGTTCTGATTTGATTTGATGATAGCCCATACTCAAATCAAAGTTTTGATACGACAATAGATCCAACAACTGATCACAGGGACCAATCGATGAAGATATCATCTATCTTCAACACACGCAAATATATCCCTTGAAATGAACTAAGCTGGCAAGCTTTTATCTTCCAACTCTCCAAGTTGTTGTTTAGCTCAACCAACTAGTTCCGGGGTATCCAACACGGATTATTGGAGAAGGAGCGGCTTACAAGAAAACCAACTTGATCACGAGCTCAACATAGCGGTCAGGTGACAACCTGGTAACACTTCCGAGAAGATATTCGGAAAATCACGAACCACCGAAATGTTATTAAGCTCGGGAGCAATCTTGCTTTCGAGGCAAGATGATATGATCAAAAGAGCGAGGGATTGACACAATCCTAACTCATTTATCGAAAAGTGCACTGGGAATAAGGCTAGGTAGCATGATCAATCTTAGGATGATGATTCAGTAACCAACACGCTAAGAATGAAATTATTGTCCATTAACTACCAAGCAACAGGGTTGCTAGGAGTATAGATTTCATGCATCACGATTCACTTGTCGGATAACATGGGGACCAAGGAATGAATAATGATGGCAAGAAGTATCACTGTATCAAGAGTTCATAGGATGGTGTGCAATTTCCATGACATTCTTGATATAAAGATGGTAATACTCCAAGGTAGAACAGAATCAAAAGCTGGATTGGCATTTGATTTGCGGATTACAACTATTTTGACCCAATCCTAGAAATGGATGAGGTACTGGAGTTTGTTTCTCCTAGTCATTCCGAAATAGAATGGCTCGATGGACCACAAGAATAATAGGCACCGATGAACGGATGCTCACATACTCTTGACTATCAATTGATGGATGAAGGTCGGAATATAATGGAAGGGGGACAACTGAAAGGAACATATAACTTTCTGAGTTGTGGATGCATAGATTAGTATGTCGAACGAATTCAACATATTTCTTCCGGATAACCCATGCAGAAGGGTAGGGTTGGCAGAGTCACAACATAGAATGGAGAACTCATCAGGAGCACTCTATCGTGACCTTTTGGTTCAAAAGAACTCCTGCCAAGAATGGTTCATGATAATTGGAAGAAGGATGTACCACGAACCTCGAGGACTATCGCAAAGGTTACTAATATCCTAAAGGAACTAGCAACACTATCAACATGAGGTAATTAGGGTGAATCTCGGGTTCAAGAACCCATGAATAGAATACCTACTACTACATGGCATCACGGGATGCTTTCGAGAATAATGGCCAGAATCACACACTTGGGATACAAAACATGGCTAGATCACTAGGTGACTCCATAAAACACCTAGGGCCATAAAAAATAGCTCCAACATATATGTCGAGGCAACAAAGTACCTCAACTCACCGCTTAGTGTGGTTGAACTGGCCCCAAGGGACATCGGGAACGGAAAGAATGGATTTGCAAATGCATCAGACTATGTACAGACCTGGGATGACTCGGACAGCATAACGGCTGTAAATGCTCAAAAATATTTGAGACATCCTGCAAAATGGTGGCATAACCACTCAACAACATCATATCAAGGTTGTGAGGCCATTTAACAACACACTGGAGTAGTAGAAACTGAACTGAGGCTTGAGACCAACAATCCTACGAATCTACGGATTAGTAACACGTGATCCTGAGAGATCGAAGATAAGCCTAGTTCTTAATCCCCGTAGAAGAGAAGAGGGTGACTCAGATCAGAAGGCATAAGGTATAAGGAGCAAAAAGAGCCTTACGTTCCCTTCCACAATCAATTCCCGTATATAACTAAAGCATTTCTAGACTCAACTTCGACCAGTTTGGCTTGGTAATCCTACAGGCAGTCAGGCTTTGATACCAACGCTGTCAGGACCCTGATTCCAAGTCACATCGATCTAGCTGGTAACACCTCATATCAATTTGCGGCCTCATGCACGGTATTCCCATGGGTGTCGCCTTACCATGGCACGGGACCGTTTGCGCCTTTTGGCTCACGTATATGATAGTGTCGGTAGCATCCATATGACAGAGAACCCGGGCCGACATGGCTAGTCGTGAACCCAAAGCAGCACTAACCCATGGGGACAGGCATACATGAATCAACTTCGAGCATGTCGGTCAGCAGCGTGTGAATCCGGGCTATAGCACTAGGCTAACAGGACTCCGGTAACCCGGGCTGTAGCAGGCTAGGCAGGACTCCGGATGTCACCGCGTGACATTTCCTCGAAGGGACAGACACAGGAACGAAGTGAAACACATGCCGGCCAGTCAAGTGTTCTGAGCAGTAGTGCTGGGCTAGCAGGACTCCGGTGAACCGGGCTGTAGCGGACTACTATGGCTCATGGAAGCACAAGACTACATTTCCCCATAAGAGAGGCTACCAAGGATAAACCACTAGGTTGTCGGATCCCACACATACCAAGCATTTCAATCATACACACAATATGCTCGATATGTGCAAATACAACATGGCATCACAACATAACTCTATGACTCAAAGTATTTATTCATTAGGCTCCGAGGAGCGAGATATTACAAACATGGGTCTCATGACCCAACATTCAGAGCATACAAGTCAAACACATGCGGAGGCTTAACATGTCTGAGTACAGACATCTACAAATGAAAAAGGCTGAGAAGCCTGACTATCTACCAGATCCTACCGAGGACACAGGATCGTAGCTGAGGTATCAAGCTAAACGTCGAAGTCCACACGGAACTACTAGCGAGACTGACGTCTCTCTGCAAAACATAAAATAGGAAAACGTGAGTACAAATGTACCCAGCAAGACTTACATCAGAACTATCTACATATGCATCGGTATCAATAAAGGGGGGTGGTGGAGTTTAACTGCAGCAAGCCAGCTTTGACTCAGTGGCTAACCTGAACTACGACTGCAAGCAGCTCTTTTGAGGTGGCGCACACGAGTCCACATATTCACCATATCAATACACCACTATGGATCTGCTCCCGTCTCCCTACGAGAAGGCCATCCATAGAACTCACGCTTATCTTGCGAGTTTTAGAGTATCCACTTTCACTTGTCTATGAACTATGCAAGGGGTCCAAGTTTCCATATCTGAGGAATCCGGCTATTCGAATAGATAATGATAACCCTGCAGGGGTGTACTTCTTCACACACGCTCCCAGCACTTACCGTCGTTTACACGACATGTACTTGGCAACCTTCAAGCGGAAGCCCAACGAGGGTGTCGGCCACGGCCTACCTAAACACTCAAGTCTCTAGTCCAGGTTTATCGCCTATCCAGGTTCCATCCGTAGGGAGTCCGGCCGAGGTTTCCACATACGGCCTCGAACGATGTGTACAGGGTTCCGAGACACCAAACGGGCGCCCGGCATGCCCGGCCACGGTGTATCTACCGCAACATAGCCCACCCCTAGGGTCAGCGCTACGCACAGCCGCCAACACATATCCTACAAACACCAGAAACTAGTTGCAACTCCTGGACAGAGGAGTAGGGTGATTAAGAAGCCGAGAGGGTCAATTAAGGATCCCAATGAGTGGTAGTACCTGTTCATGGATCACAGACACAGAACTCAGTTCCTAAGAACGGTTTCAATGAGACAACCCACCATGTACTCCTACATGGCCTCTCACCGCTACCTTTACCAAATCGTGTTCACACACTTAGCTCACACACAGTAGGACATGTTCATCACCATTCCAATTCATTCCCGATGAATCAGACCCGACACAACTCTATGAAATAGCAGGCATGACAGACAAGCATGAATGAGTAGGCACATCAGGGCTCAAACAACTCCTACTCATGCTAGTGGGTTTCATCTATTGACTGTGGCAATGACAGGTCATGCAGAGGAAAGGGGTTCAACTACCGCAGCATGTAACAGTTGAATCATTGTTGTCCTAATGCAGTAAAAGAGAGCAGGAGCGAGAGAGTGGGATTGTATCGGAATGAACAAGGGGGTTTTTCTTGCCTGGCACTTCTGAAGATAGCAATAGCTCTTCATCGGTGTCATCGAACTCATCGTCGGAACCACGTTTACCGAGAGGGGACAATACCGACAAACAAGGAAGAAACATAATCAATGCAATGCAATAATATGATGCATGCTCATGACATGACAATATGCTGTTGATTGAACTAATGCAACTAGCAACCATATTTAATGAAGTTGGTTTGAACCCTAGGTTCAAATTCAAACCCCATATGTGCTTTCTTAAATGCCATTTAATTGAATTGTCCTAAATAGAGGATATAAGTTGCTCTAACATGCATGCAAATGCCATAAACAGATTCTTTGGATTTTTCTGATCATTTTTCATATATAATTTATTTCATTCTGAGCTACGGTTGATTTCTATGAATTTTTAAAGTTTTAAACATTTTCTGGAATTTCCTGAATTAAATTAAATCTAGAAAATTAGCTTATTGCGTCAGTGTGACATCAGCAGGTCAACACGCCAGGTCCAAGTCAAACCTGTCCAGTGGGTCCCACTGGTCAGTCTCACAGAGCTGGGTTGGGTGGATGACAGGTGGGACTGGTCAAGGGCCACGTCAACAAGGTCAACCCTGACGGTGGGGCCACTGTGTTTAACTAAAACTAAACATGATTTAATCTATGTTGTTAAATATGGGCGTGGGGCCCACCTGTCTGTGTCACCAAAGTTAATTAACTAGCCCATTTGGGCCTAAATAAGCCAGCCATGTCGGCGGTTAAAGCCGGGGCTAACCCAGGCACGGCTGCGTTCGCCGTTCCGGCGATTCCGGCGACGGGAGCGAGCGGGGTTGATCCCGTTGGAATGGCCGCTACGTGGTGCGTCCAATGGTGGCTGCGGCTGGAGCTATGGTGGCCGGGGGCGACGACTACGGCGGCCTTAGCGGCGGCCGGAACTTGGGCCAGCGCGGGCGCGGGGCTACGCTTGGCTAGCGAGCGAGCTGAGAGGCTGGGCGGGCTCCTGGGAGCTCCACGAGCCCAGGGCCATGCTTGGACGCGAGGTCGGTGACCTACCATGATGGCGGCGACAAACACGGCGGCGGGAGCTTGCGGGCAGGACGTCGAGGTCAGATAGCGGACGAGCGTGACCAGGGGAGTAGGGGGAAACGATGACGGAGCTCACTGGGGGTCGATGCGCAGATCAGTGGGCTCGGGGACGACCGGAGGGGGGCGAATCGGCGAGCGGCGTCCGGCGGGTACCGAGGTTGAAGACGACTAGATGGCGGCGATGCAGTGCCTCCAGCGAAGCGTGGCTCAGTGAGGAGGTCGAGGGCGTCGCGGCGGAGGTCTTGGACAGCACGGAGAGGCAAGGGGAACACGGTGGTTGCATCTACGGCGAGCGGCGGCGATGGCCTCCTCTCGGTGAGTAGAGCAGCGAGCGGGGGAGGGGATGAGGATGAGCGGGAGTGGGTGAGAGAGTCCGGGGTGATGCGTGGCATCATCCAGACGCGTCGGGGCAGCGGCGGAAGTAGGAGGTGGCCGGCGTGTGCTGGCGCGCGGCGAGCACACGCCCTCCTGTCTACTAGCAGGAGGTTGAAGATGGTGGCGAGCGCTGGCTGGGCTGGGCCAGCCAACTAGGCCGCCAGGTGGCCTGGCCAGGTGGGCTGCTGCTACAGGTAAGAAGCCTAGGTGAGGTTTCTGTCTTTTCATAAATTTTGTTCTGTTTTCTATTCTTGTTATTTTGTTTTGAGTTTATAACCCAAATCATTTGAATAAATCCTGAAAATAATTGTGGGCATTAAGTTAATTATTACAGAGGCCCTTAACTATTTTCAGAATTGTTGGAGCATTTAAAATTATTAATAGTATTTAATTGCCCCAATTCAAATACAATATGGGTTATTCAAAAATCCAGAATGGCCTAAAAATATTGGCATCATTTTTGGCAGAGGTTTTCACCTTTATCAAAAATCATGAACATTTTCAAAGGCATTTTGGGTTCATTGAAAAATATTGTTTATTTGAACCTAGTTGAATTCATTTAGTGCTAGGGTTTCAACATCCCCATTTCAACTTTAATTGAAAAATTAACATGATGCATGGATGCTTTAAGGCAACTAATGGCAAGCAAATTCTAGGGCTGTGACAAACGAAGTGAATCACATGCCGGCCAGTCTAAGTGTTCCGGAGCAGTAGTGTTGGGTTAGCAGGACTCCAGTAAACCGGGCTGTAGCGGACTACCATGGCTCGGTGGAAGCACTAGATTACATTTCCCCATAAAAGAGGCTACCAAGGATAGACAACTAGGTTGTCGGATCCCACACATAGCAATACACGTTACACGTACGCATAACATGCAAGTATGTGTTGTACAACATGGCATCACAACATAACGCAAACTCATATGGATAAAGGCCCAAAAGAGCCACATAGCATTTAAATCAAACAGGGGTCTCATGACCGATCATTCAGAGCATACAAGCAACGAAAGCATTACATGTCTGAGTACGGACAACTACAAAAGAAAAAGGCTGAGAAGCCTGACTATCTACAAGACCCTCCCAAGGGTACAAGATCGTAGCTGAGGTAACAAGCTACTTGTCGAAGTCCAAGCGGAACTACTAGTCAGACAGCTGTCTCAACTGCAAAACATAAATTAAGAAAACGTGAGTACAAAGGTACTCAGCAAGAATTACATCAGATCCTATCATAAATGCATTAGTATCAAGAAGGCAATGTGGGGTTTAGTTGCAGCAAGCCAGCTTTGACTCAGTGGCTATCCTGTTCTACGACTACGAGTAACTTCTTTGAGGTAAGAAAGCACACACGAGTCCACTAATCACCACATCAATACACTACTATGGATTCATTCCCGTCTCCCTACGAGAAGTCCATCCATAGCACTCACACTTGTCTTCAGCATTTTAGAGTATCCACTTTAAGTTGTCTATGTACCACGTAAGCATCCAAGAAGTCCATAACCGCGGACCCGGCTATTCGAATAGATCATGATAACCCTGCAGGGGTGTACTTGTTCACACACGCTCTCGCCACTTACCGCCATGTACATGTCACGTACCTCTGCAACCTTCAAGCGGAAGCCTGGCGAGGGTGTCGGCCACGACCTGACTAACCATGCAAGACTCTAGTCCAGGTTTATAGCCTATTCGGGTTCCATCTGCAAGGAGATCCGGCCGAGGTTTCGCTCACGGCCCCAAACGATGTGAGCAGGGTTCCCAAGCCCACCATCTGGGTGCCACTTGGTACACCATGCCACCTGTGCCTAGTCTATCCCAAGCCCACCCTGCCGGGTGCCACTTGGTAGAAGAATAACACTGCCTACAAACACCAGAAACCAGTTGCGACTCCTGGACAGAGACCAAGTCGGTTAATAAGTCGAGAGGGGTCGAGTTACCGGAACCCAATGTGTGGTAGTATCTAGTCATTGGACAACATACACAGAACTCAGTTCTTAGGGACGATTCCAGTGTGACAACCCACCATGTACTCCTACATGGCCTCTCACCGTTACCTTTACCAAATTGTGTTCACACACTTAACTCTCAATCATCAGAACATAGCACTGTACTCCAATTCATTCCCAATGAATCAGACCTGACATACTCTAAGCAATAGTAGGCAATGCATGGTAGGAACACACCATGGCTCAATCAACTCCTACACATGCTAGTGGGTTTCAACTATTTACTGTGGCAATGATAGGTCATGCAGAGGAATGGGTTCAACTACCGCAGCATAAAGTAGCAGTTGAATCGTTGTTGTCCTAATGCGATAAAAGAGAGCGGGAGCGAGAGAGTAGGATTGTATCGGAATGAACAAGGGGGTTTGCTTGCCTGGTAGATCAACAGGGGGGCACTGCTCCTCTGACAGCTACTCTGGATCGGTCTCCGGAGCAGGACCTATCGAGAAGGAACGGTGTCGACAATCAAACACAAGCATATGCAACAATATGATGCATGAATAAGTGATGTGTTTTGAGCTAATGCATTTAGCATTCAACTTGGAAGAGGTCCATTTGACCCAAAGGTTCAAATGCAACTCTAATTTAAGTCCCTTTAAATGCTATAAGTGTGTTTTCATATTTATAGCATGTATAGGTTGGTTTGTCATGCATGAAAATGGTACAGATGGATACATTGAATTTTTCTGATCATTTTTCATATATAACTTATTTCAATCTGAGCTACGGTTGAATTTCTATGAATTTTTGAAGTTTATATCATTTTTGGATTTTCTTGATTTATTTTAATACCAGAAAATGAATAACTGCATCAGCATGATAGTGGCATGATGTCAGCGAGTCAACCGCGGCTGACCAGGTCAAACCTGATGTGTGGGGTCCACACGTCAGTGACACGGTTAGCTAACAAAGTTAATGAGTTGTTAAACTAATCCTAAACTAAAAATTAGTAGGGTCGGGCCCCACATGTCATTGACCCATACGGGTCAAATCTGGTCAGCTGGGGGGGTCAAACCCAGTCAACCCACCGGCTTTTAGCAGCCGGCGAGGCCGAACACGGTGGAGGGGCACGGGATTCGCCTTCCGGCGACCATTTGGGCGGCGGAGGCCACGGGCGAGGAGCCAGGGCTCGTCCGCGTCTTCTGGAGCAAGCGGGAGAGGCGGGGGTGGCTTGAGCTCGCTGGAATCGAGCTCGGGGCGATGGCCAGAGTTCGGCTGGGTGCGGGCGCAGCACTGCGGTGCACGGCAGGGGCTGCAGTTGGCGGCGTGGGCTTGCTGGGGGGCTGCTGAGTGTGTTGGCGTGCGCGGCCGCAAGCTGCGGTGGCTCTGGCCACAACGGTGAGGATCCACGACGGCGTGACCGCTCGGGTCCGGTGGTTAGCACGACTATGGTGCGCGAGTGACAAAATGGAGAGGGGAAAACAACGGCAGGGCTCACAGCGGATCCGGCAGAGGCTTCAGCGAGCTCGGGGGAGGTACAATGCGGGCGGAAAAGCAACGGCGATCTCCGGCGGCCGGCGATGAAGAATACGGCGGTGACAGCGTTCCAGGGCCTCCCGCGGCGCGTGGCTTGATGCAGACGAAGTAGGCGTCGTGGCGGAGCTTGCAGACATGAGGAGAGGGCGAGGGGGAGGCGGTAGCTACGATGGCGATGAGCTGCAGTGACGGCAGCGCTCGGTCGCGGGGAGAAGGAGAGATCCATGGGAGGAGGGAGAGCGAGAGGGATTGAGAGGGGCCTAGGGGTGTGTGGCGTCTCCAGAGAGACGCGGGAGGAAGCAGAGAGGCAGGAGGTGGCCGGGCGCGTGGTCGCGCGCGCCGCGCGCGTGCCCCTGTCCTCCTGGCGCGAGGAAGGGGACGACTGGCGCAGCCAGCTGGCTGGGCCGGCCTGCTGGGCCGCACAGTGCGAGGCCGCAGGTAGGTCCAGGTAAGGTTCTGTTCTATTTTTGTTTTCTTTTCTATTTTCTGACATTTGTTTTTTGATTTAATAATAATACTAAATCATTTTATTTTCTTCTGACAATTTTTGCAGGGACCTAAGGGATTATTCCAAAGCCCCTCACCAATTTTCAGATTATTTGGACATATATAAAATATATCTCTACTCCTATAAAAATCTGAGTTGGTGATGATGGTGTGCCTGTCATCTTTCATTTACAACCATCCGATTTGCATCCAACGCGTCTAAGACAAACTATGGCAATTTTACAAATAACCCCCTGCCACTCCAGTTCAGTGTTTAGCCCATCTCTACCCCACCTCATCTAGCGCCATCTCAGGAAAGAAAGAAGGATCTGGACAGGTCGGTGCCGTTGTTCGTTCGCCCCCAGGCTCCATTGCCGACCACTACCACAAACCCCTCCTCGCCGTCTCCACCACCACCTTCCCCGTCTCCCTGACTTCGACCTGGGTAAGTATGCTGCCGATTAGTACTGGACACGAGCCAAGCCGAATTCAGACAGAGCCATGTTAGCTCGCTCGGAAGCAGCCAGCTCGGCTCAGCTGGGTGATGCCAACGAGCTGCATATGGGTGGCTCGGCTCGTTCTGCACTGGCTTTGTTTAGCCTGAGCGGCTCGTGAGTGGATGGACAAGGGAGGTGCATGCTGTGGATGTGCTGTGAGTGATGCTGGTCACCGCCGGCCACCAGGGCGTGCCAGAGCAAGTGGCGGTGCGGCGTTGAGGCGGAGGGCACGCACCTGCCAAAGTTGGTGAGGACGCAACACAAGCAGAGAAGAACAAGGGTGGGCAACGCGTGAGCATCTGCGTGCGTGTGTGCGCTCGGCGACGAAAGCATGCCTGTGTGCGTGCGGCGGGGACGGATTATGGATGCATTGGGAAGAAGAGAATGTAAGAGGGAGGGAGGTGCGAGCAACAGCTGTGTGCGGCGGCGGGGGGATGGATGCATCGCGTGGGTCAGTGGGTACATGCTGCTCGTCTAGGTCACCAAATAAGGATAGCTTCGTATTGGGCTTGGGCTGCTCTTGTAGCCTATACATTTCGCTGCTAATTTAAAAAAAATACTGGGCTAGAAACGAGCCACAGCCCCAACATTTCACCATCGGAGTCGTTCGAGCCCCAACATTTCACTGCCTCCCCTGTATTCTTGCTTCAGCAGCCCCAACTGCGACCACAACGTCTGTGTCCTCCCCTGTCTCCTCCAACACCAACCCCCACAAGTACGCACAAGTACGTTGGTGGCTACGCCCTGCTCATCCTCGGTGGCGCAGCCACCACCTACTATTATTTCCCCCTTCCCGGCAACGCAATCCATGTTGATCACACTCTCATAGATGGAACAGAGTATGGGGGGGGTGAGATGCACTGCTCTTCGCCTTCTGATCTGACAAGGACCAATGTATGGGTATTGATGAAGAAGAAAATCTTCTTCTGCAGTTGCAGATATGTAATGGTAACATATGGAAGAAATGCCTATTCTGTAGTTGCTCGCCCCGACTCAGCTCGGCACGGCAAGGATCTAATTATAGGTTCGTCCTATTTTTTTACTTGATTGTTGCATAAGAAATGCCAGAAGGAAGATGGGACATGAACTTGGCTCTTGAGCTCAAATAATATCAATAAAATTTAAAGAAATCTTTTGGAAACAAACATGTAGAACTATTTGTGCAACATTTCATGAAAAAATAACATTAATGTTGGACTAGAAAAATAAACAAATCGTTAAAAAACTATTTTTAAAGCTTTTTTTTGGCAAAGCACCACAAGTGTTTTTTCTTCATGAAGTTTTGCATGCAGCTTGAACACTGGAACGTGTTTGTTTGCAAGAATAGGTTTGTTATGTTTGCTATTCTGTCTGCATTTACTCTTCACCCGGATGCTTGTGAGATCAAAAGAAGAATGAATATATCCAAAGAAACATATTGATATTTGTTACACATGAGATGACCACCACATAAGTTGTGAAATAAAGTACTCTAGATCAATGCATTTTGGTTAGCCGTGCAACGCACGGGCATCTTACTAGTAACATATATATATCCAACGCAAATAAGTATTGCATTAATTCCAAATGGCCAAAATAAATATTTATGAGCTCCTGAAAATATTTGTTTGAATTTTACCTTTGACCAATATTTTCAGAGAGCAACATGAACATTTTCTTGGACCTTGTTGGAGCAATTTTTATCTGGGTTATTTCCAGAAATGATTTCTGAGGGTTTCACAAATCCCCAATTCAAATCTAAATGAAATTTAAACATGATGCACACATGACTAGCTAGTCTAGGTCATACCAGAACTAGGGATGTGACAGTTGTAGTAATTTTTCAGAATTTATGGAGTTACATAAGTATTTGAGAGTTACAGATTGCTTCAGACTATTCTGCTTTTGACAGATTCTGTTTTCTATGTGTTGTTTGGTTATTTGATGATTATATGGGTAGTATCGGGGGGTATGAACCATCGATAAGTTGAAATACAGTAGATATTACACCAATACAAATAAAGAATGAGTTCACAATAGTACCAAAATTGGTGATTTTATTCTTATACTAACGGAGCTTATGAGATTTTCTGGTGAGTTTTGTGTTGCGAAGTTTTCAAGTTTTGGGTAAGGATTTGATGAACTATGGAATAAGGAGTGGCAAGATACTAAGATTGGGGATTCCCAAGGCACCCCATGGTAATATTCAAGGAAAACCAAGAGCCTAATCTTGGGGGTGCCCCGGAAGGCATCCCCTCTTTCGTCTTCGTCTACCGGTAACTTTACTTGAGGCTATATTTTTATTCACCACATGATATGTGTTCTGCTCGGAGCATCTTGTATGATTTTAGTCTTTGCTTTTTATTTTTCCACAATCATCCTTGATGTACACATCCTTTGAGAGAGACACACAAAAATCAAGATTTATTAGAATACTCTATGTGCTTCACTTATATCTTTTGAGCTAGGCAATTTTGCTCTAGTGCTTCACTTATATCTTTTTAGAGCACGTCAGTGGTTTTATTTTATTGAAATTTATGAACTCTCATGCTTCACTTATATTATTTTGAGAGTCTTTAAACAGCAAGGTAATTTGCTTTGGTTATAAATTTAGTCCTAATATGATAGGCATCCAAGAGGGATATAATAAAAACTTTCATATAAAGTACATTGAATACTTTGAGAAGTTTGATTCCTTATGAAGATGGTGATATTAGAGTCATGGTAGTGAGTAATTCTAAATTTGAGAAATACTTGTGTTAAAGTTTGTGAGTCCCGTAACATGCACGTATGGTGAACCGTTATGTGATGAAGTCGGAGCATGATTTATTTATTGATTGTCTTCCTTATGAGTGGCGGTCGGGGACGAACGATGGTCTTTTCCTACCAATCTATCCCCCTAGGAGCATGCGCATAGTACTTCATTTTTATAACTAATAGATTTTTGCAATAAGTATGTGAGTTCTTTATGACTAATGTTGAGTCCATGGATTATACACACTGTCACCCTTCCACCATTGCTAGCCTCTCTAGTACCACACAACTTTCGCCGATACCATAAACCACCGTGTACCTTCTTCAAAACAGCCACCATACCTACCTATTATGGCATTTCCATAGCCATTCTGAGATATATTGCCATGCAAATTTCCACCATTCCATTTATTATGACACACATCATCATTGTCATATTGCTTTGCATGATCATGTAGTTGACATCATATTTGTGGCAAAGCCACCATTCATAATTCTTTTATACATGTCACTCTTGATTCATTGCACATCCCGGTACATTGCCAGAGGCATTCATATAGAGTCATATTTTGTTCTAAGTATCAAGTTGTAATTCTTGAGTTGTAAGTAAATAAAAATGTGATGATCTTCATTATTACAGCATTGCCTCGTGTGTGGAAAGGATGATGGAGACTATGATTCCCCCACAAGTCGGGATGAGACTCCGTATGAAAAAAGAGAGGCCAAAAATGAGAGAAGGCCCAAATAAGAAAATGAGAGAAGAGGGAGAATGGGCAATATTACTATCCTTTGACCACACTTGTGCTTCAAAGTAGCACCATGATCTTCATGATAGAGAGTCTCCTATATTGTCACTTTCATATACTAGTGGGAATTTTTTAGTATAGAACTTGGCTAGTATATTCCAAGGACGGGCTCACTAAAAATTTCCCTAGGTCTTCGTGAGCAAGCTAGTTGGATGCACACCCACTTAGTTTCTTGTTGAGCTTTCATAAACTTATAGCTCTAGTGCATCCGTTGCATGGCAATCCCTAATCACTCACATTGATATCTATTGATGGGCATCTCCATAGCCCGTTGATACGCCTAGTTGATGTGAGACTATCTCCTTAATTTTTGTCTTCGCCACAACCACCTTCTATTCCACCTATAGTGCTATGTCCATGGCTCACGCTCATGTATTGCGTGAAAGTTGAAAAAGTTTGAGAACATCAAAAGTATGAAACAATTGCTTGGCTTGTCATCGGGGTTGTGCATGATTTAAATATTTTGTGTGATGAAGATGGAGCATAGCCAGACTATATGATTTTGTAGGTATAAGATTTATTTGGCCATGTTATTTTGAGAAGACATAATTGCTTTGTTAGTATGCTTGAAGTATTATTGTTTTTTATGTCAATATTAAACTTTTGTTTTGAATCATACGGATCTGAACATTCATGCCACAATAAAGAAGTATTACATGGATAAATATGTTAGGTAGAATTCCACATCAAAAATTCCGTTTTTATCATTTACCTACTCGAGGACGAGCTGGAATTAAGCTTAGGGATGCTTGATACGT
This sequence comes from Triticum dicoccoides, assembly GCF_002162155.2. Classification (NCBI taxonomy): domain Eukaryota; kingdom Viridiplantae; phylum Streptophyta; class Magnoliopsida; order Poales; family Poaceae; genus Triticum; species Triticum dicoccoides. The sequence goes on along the minus strand of NC_041384.1, from coordinate 575,081,755 downwards.
CTCCAACTTATCTATAATTTTTTATTGTTCCATGCTATTATATTATCTGTTTTGGATGTTTTATATGCATCAATATGCTATTTTATATTATTTTTGGGACTAACCTATTAACCTAGAGCCCAATGTCAGTTCTTGTTTTTTCCTTGTTTTAGAGTTTCACAGAAAAGGAATACCAAATGAAGTCCAAACGGAATAAAACCTTCGCAATGATTTTACTTGGATCAGAAGACAACCAGAAGACTTGGAGATGAAGTCGGAGGAGCCACGAGGCGGCCACAAGGATGGAGGGTGCGCCTAGGGGGTAGGGCCTGGCCCCCACCCTTGTGGGCCCCTCGTGCACCTCCTGACCTAGTTTCTTCGCCTATATATTCCCATATATCCCCAAACCAATTAGGGGAGCCACGAAAACACTTTTCCATCGCCGCAACCTTCTGTACCCGTGAGATCCCTTCTAGGGGCCTTTTCCGGCATCTTGCCAGAGGGGGATTCGATCACGAAAGGCTTATACATCAACTCCATTGCCCTTCCGATGAAGCGTGAGTAGTTTACCATAGACCTACGGGCCCATAGCTAGTAGCTAGATGGCTTCTTCTCTCTCTTTGATTCTCAATACCATGTTCTCCTCGGTTTTCTTAGAGATCTCTCCGATGTAGTACTCTTGTGCGGTGTGTTTGCTGAGATCCGATGAATTGTGGATTTATGATCAGCTTATCAATGAATATTATCTGAATCTCCTCTGAATTCTTTTATGCATGATTTGATATCTTCGTAATTCTCTTCGATCTATCGGTTTGGTTTGGCCAACTAGATTGGTTTCTCTTGCAATGGGAGAAGTTAATAGCTTTGGGTTCAATCTTGCGGTGTTATTTCCCCATGACAGTAGGGGCAACAAGGCATGTATTGTATTGTTGCCATCGAGGATGAAAAGATGGGGTTCTCATCATATTGCCTGAGTTAATTCCTCTACATCATGTCATCTTGCTTAATGTGTTACTATGTACTTTATGAAGTTAATACTCTATATGCATGCTAGATAGCGGTCGATGTGTGCAGTAATAGTAGTAGATGCAGAATCGTTTCGGTCTACTTGACACGGACGTGATGCCTATATTCATGATCATTGCCTTAGATATCGTCATAACTTTGCGCTTTTCTATCAATTGCTCGGCAGTAATTTGTTCACCCACCATATTATTTTCTATCTTGAGAGAAGCCTCTAGTGAAAGCTATGGCCCCTGATGAAGCTATGTACCTAGGGTAGGGTCACGGATCTGTCCAACATACCCTCCCCAAGGACATCTCTACAAAGAATCAGAAGCAGTCGAAGAGAAACCATCATCCACTCGACCATGAAGATGTGCTCACTCGACCACCTTGAAGACACTCGACCACCAGAAGATGAGAAACCCTCCACTCTGCAACGGTCAGGATTTAAACCATAGCTTTATGGGCATTTACAACAATTTACTGCAGACGTTACCAGTAACGCCCCTCCTTTATGAGCATTGAACCTTGTGTTACGGAGGGGAGCTGGGGTCCTGGCATACTCTATATAAGCCACCCCCTCCTCTGGGACAGGGGTTCGCACTTTCTATAATTCACACGCATATATTCAGTCGACCGCCTCCGGGCTCCGAGACGTAGGGCTGTTATTTCCTCCGAGAAGGGCCTGAACTCGTAAAACTCGTGCATACAACTCCTCCATAGCTAGGATCTTGCCTCTACATTCATACCCTCCTATTCTACTATCAGTCTTAGAACCACGACAGTTAGCGCCCACCGTGGGGCAGGTGTCTTAGTGACTTGTTGGAGAAGTTCCAATTTTTCCGATCCCCTTCATCATGGTTCCAGGCGGAAGTCCCACCGTGCTCGTGTTTGTCACCGACGACTCCGCTTGGCTTCAGGAGGCACCACTCGACGCCGACACGCTCCCCGCCCGCGGGGCGACGCACTTTTGCGCGTGCGTCCGCAGCGTCCTCCTGCGGCAGCCGTCGACCCAGTATCAGTCGACTCCAGTAGCTTTCTCCCTCCCTGCGGCCTGCCGGAGCAAACGCTCCGGTCAGTCGAGGCTTCAGCGGTGGGTGAAGCATGCGGTGGCCCGCCAGTCGGCCACCCCTCAAGTCACGACGATCGAGCCCGACGAAACTCTCTACGGCCTGTTCGATCTGTCGACTGGCTCCGTAGAGACCGCATCCGAGTGTGACAGCAGCGACCCGGCGATGGAAGTCTTGATGGTCAATGGACCATGCAGCCCTCCTGGCTTCAACCGTGAAGATGGAGGCGACGGGAACGGCGATCCGTCACGCGTTCACGAGGAGTATCGCCCCGAACCCCTCTCCTCGCAGTAGAGGGAGGAACTTCGCCGCCGGAACATGGATGCACTGCATACTCCTATAGTTGGAGAAACCCCTAAGGCCCAGGCCTTGGAGAAAGCGTGCTTGGCCAACCTGGCTGAGCGCACTCGACTGGAGAACCTCCAGCGCGCACTCGACGATCACGCTCGACAACGTGCTCCTGAGTCCAGTCGACGCCATCTTTTTCCACCTCCGACTCAGGTATACCAAACACCGATCCAGAATATAGCAGCTGCTGCCCGGATAGCAGAGTCGATCCAACCTTCCCAATCAGAAGCTGGCCGAGGTCTGGTGCAGATCAGAGCCTTGCTCCGGGCAGGGGGAGAGTAGAATACGGTCGTATCTCAGTCGTGGAATAGGATCCATAGCAGATCTGTGGTCACAGACACAGTTCAGTTGGCCCATAGCCCAAGATCGCCCCCGAGGTGTGAGGGACGTGGAGATCGGCGTGATCAGTACAGAAACCGAGAGCAGTATGATCACCGTGCCGATCGCGATGATCGCCGTCGAGTGCCCACGCCTCCTCCAAGAAGTGGGTCATACGTGCCTCGGCCACATGAAGACAGACGCCCTCACAATGTCGGATGAGGTATTCCAGTCGACCCTAGGGAGCTAGGCTTTGATGCGAGATCTATTCTCGTGCAGGGCTTGGTCGACAGAAACAGAGCTCACCGAGAGGGCCATGACAGAGATCCGCAAACCAGCAACAGGGTACATGTCTCTGGTCCAGAGTGCTTCAGCAGAGCTATCAGAGCTGCGGTGATTTCCCCCAACTTCAGGTTGGCGATTGGAGTCAGTAAGTTCACCGGAGAGTCCAAGCCTGACACTTGGCTTGAAGACAACTGAGTGGCTGTCCAGATTGGTGGCGGCAATGATGAAGTGGCCATGAAACACCTTCCTCTGATGTTGGAGGGCTCGGCTAGAGCATGGCTGAATCAATTAGCGTCTGGCAGCATCTATACTTGGGAAGATCTCGCCTGATTGTTTGTCAGAACATTCGAGGGCACTTGCAAACGGCCGACAGGTTTGACAGAATTACAGTGTTGTGTTCAGAAACCGAATGAAACTTTGAGGGATTATATCCAGAGATGGATCACCCTACACCACACGGTAGAAGATGTGTCAGATCATCAGGCAATTTGTGCCTTTAAGGAAGGCGTCAGGTATCGGGAGTTGAATATGAAATTCGGCCGGACAGGAAATATGACTCTGGCTTGGATGATGGAAATTGCCACCAAGTATGCCAATGGTGAAGAAGAAGAGTGACTCTGGAGTGGCAAGCACAAAGCAGTCGCCCATGAAGCCGGAGGAGCCCAAGGCCGAGCCATCTGCTCCAGGTGAAGCCCTGGCTGTGGTTCATGGAAAGTTTAAGGGGAAGCCCAAAGGGCCGTGGAACCCCAAGAAAGTAAAAGATCAAGATGGAAATGACGTGTTGGATCTGCCGTGCTATATCCACACCAAAAAAGATGAAGAAGGGAATTTCATTTACCCGAAGCACACCACTCGGCAGTGTCGGCTCCTAATCCAGCAGTTCCGAGAGAAACAACCCAAGGAAAAGGAGAAGGAAGCAGACAAGGCTGAGGATGAGGAAGAGGATGATGATGGTTATCCCCACGTGAATTCCACTCTGATGATTTTTGCTGACGTTGAGAGCAAAAGTTGATTGAAAGTCATCAATAGGGAAGTGAACATGGTCGCTCTGGTGACACCCAGTTACTTGAAGTGGTCATAGACTGCCATTACATTCGACCAGTCTGACCATCCAGCGCACATAGCCACCCCTGGGAGGCAAGCACTGGTGGTCGACTCGGTGGTCGAAGGCACTTGACTGACAAAGGTCCCGATGGACGGTGGCAGTGGCCTGAACATACTGTATGCAGAGACGTTGAAGGGAATGGGCATTCCGATGTCCAGACTCAGTGAAAGCAATATGAGATTCCATGGGGTCATTCCAGGCAAGAAGGCTGCATCCCTCGGTCAGATTGCGCTCGACGTGGTTTTCGGTGATTCCAAAAATTACCGCAAAGAAAAGTTGACATTTGAAGTTGTGGATTTCTAGAGTGCTTATCATGCAATTCTGGGCAGGCCAGCTTATGCACGATTTATGGCTCGACCATGTTACGTGTAGCTCAAACTGAAGATGCCCGGTCCCAGAGGAGTGATCACTATCTCTGGTAATCAGAAGAAGGCAGAAGCGTGCTTCCAGAAGGGCTCAAAGATCACCGATGCCCAGATGGACGTGGTAGAATTGCAAGAATACCAGAAAAATGCAGATCTGAGTGACTTGCTGCGAGCCAAGAAGCCAGCCACAGATTCAGCATTCCAGTCGTCTGGTGAAACGAAGTCGATTCACATTCACCCAACAGATCCCAATGCTGCTCCGACTCACATTTCAACCACACTCGACTCCAAATAGGAAGAAGCGCTCATCCAGTTCCTCTGTGAGAACTGGGACATCTTTGCATGGAAGCCTTCTGACATGCCGGGTGTTCCCAGGGGACTGGCTGAGCATTGTTTGCGAGTCGACCCTAAGGTGAAACCGGTCAAAGAGCATCTTCGATGGTCCGCCGTACAGAAAAGAAAGGCAATCGATGAAGAGGTGGCTCGGCTTTTGGCAGCTGAGTTTATCCGAGAGATTTACCACTCCGAGTGGTTAGCCAATGTTGTAATGGTCCCAAAGAAAGACGACTCACTTTGCATGTGCATTGATTTCAAGCATATCAATCGGGCCTGCCCGAAGGATCACTTTCCTCTCCCTCGCATCGACCAGATAGTCGACTCGACTGCGAGCGTTTGTCCTTTTTGGACGCCTACTCCGGGTACCACCAGATCCGTCTGTACGGACCCGATGAGATAAAGACAACTTTTATCACCCCGTTTGGGTGCTTCTGTTATGTCACAATGCCATTCGGTTTGAAGAATGCTGGAGCCACATTCATGCGGATGATTCAGAAGTGCCTGCTCACTCAGATCAGTCAAAATGTGGAAGCATACATGGATGACATTGTGGTCAAGTCACGTAAAGGTTCCGACCTACTGATTGACCTTGCTGAAACCTTTGCCAACCTCAGAAGGTATGATATCAAGCTCAATCCATCAAAGTGCATGTTTGGAGTTCCAGGCGGAAAGTTACTCGGTTTCCTTGTTTCCAAACGAGGAATTGATGCTAACCCAGAGAAAGTAGGCGCTATACTCCGAATGAAACGCCCTGTGTGTGTGCATGATGTCCAGAAGCTTACTGGTTGCTTGGCCGCCCTAAGTCGATTCATTTCTCGCCTCGGTGAAAAGGCGCTGCCTCTTTACCGACTGATGAAGAAATCAGATAAGTTCGAGTGGACCCCAGAAGCTGATGCAGCGTTTGCAGAGCTAAAAGCCCTGCTTTCCACCCAGCCGGTTCTTGCTGCTCCAATCAGCAAAGAGCCTCTACTGCTTTATATAGCAGCCACTGGACAAGTCGTCAGTACAGTACTTACGGTCGAGCGGGAAGAAGAAGGAAAAGCTTATAAAGTTCAACGCCCAGTTTCTTATATTTCTGAAGTCCTGACCCCGTCAAAGCAGAGATATCCTCATTATCAGAAGCTTGTCTATGGGATTTACATGACCACGAAGAAGGTTGCACACTATTTCTCGGATCACTCTGTTACAGTCGTCAGCAATGCTCCATTGTCAGAGATTCTGCACAACAGAGATGCAACTGGTCGAGTGGCAAAATGGGCGATTGAACTCCTTCCCTTGGATATCAAGTTTGAGGCAAAGAAAGCTATCAAGTCCCAAGCAATAGCAGATTTCCTTGCCGAGTGGATTGAATAGCAACTGCTGACTCAAGACTCTGAGCACTGGACCATGTTCTTTGACGGATCCAAAATGTTGAATGGTTCTGGTGCTGGGGTAGTTTTGGTATCCCCCCGAGGAGACAGGCTTAGATATGTCCTCCAGATTCACTTTGATTCCTCCAACAATGAAGCACAATATGAAGCACTCCTGTGTGGGTTGCGCATGGCCATCTCACTCGGCGTCCGTCGCCTCATGGTCTATGGCGACTCAGATTTGGTAGTTAATCAAGTGATGAAGGAGTGGGACCTCAGAAGCCCAGCCATGACTGGTTACTGCAACACGGTGAGAAAACTTGAGAAGAAGTTTGAGGGGTTAGAACTCCATCACATACCCCGACTGAAAAATCAAGCAGCCAATGACTTGGCAAAGATAGGCTCCAAGAGAGAAGCCATTCCCAGCAATGTGTTTTTGGAGCATATTCACTCGCCGACAGTTCAGGAAGATCCTTTTACTGAAGAGCCCCCGCAACCTAAGAGCGCCATAGATCCGACTGAAGTCGAGGTCCCAGCCGTGGTCGACCTGATCATGGAGGTTCTGGCCATTACTTCCGACTGGACGGTGCCCTACATTGCATACATCCTCAGGAAAGAACTCCCAAAGGATGAAGAAGAGGCTCGACAGATCGTCCATCGATCCAAGGCCTTTACTGTGATCAGAGGACAACTGTTCAGGGAAAGCGTGACTGGAGTCGGTCAGAAATGCATAACACCAGAAGAAGGTCGAATGATCCTCAATGACATCCACTCGGGGACCTGTGGTCATCATCCGTCCTCTCGGGCCATCATGGCTAAAGCATACCGAGCTGGATTCTATTGGCCACGAGCAAATGAAATGGCGAAAGATATAGTCGACAGATGTGAAGGCTGCTAGTTTTACTCCGACATGTCTCACGAGTCAGCGTCAGCCCTGAAGACCACCCCCTCATCTAGCCCTTTGCTGTTTGGGGACTGGATATGGTTGGGCCACTGAGAACTGGCAGGAGCGGCTTCACTCATGTGCTCGTTGCAGTCGATAAGTTTACCAAATGGATCGAAGCTAAACCTATCAAGAACCTTGATGCTAGCACTGTTGTCAGTTTTATCATAGGATTAACATTTAGATATGGAGTCCCACACAACATCATCATGGACAACGGGTCGAACTTCGATTTCGATGAGTTCAGAGCTTTCCGCGCCTCTCAGGGCACTCGAGTCGACTATGCTTCAGTCGCTCACCCGCAGTTGAACGGACAAGCAGAAAGAGCCAATGGCCTAATTCTCAAAGGACTGAAATCCCGACTGATGCGTGATCTCAAACACGCAGCAGGCGCTTGGGTTGATGAACTTCCGTCAATTCTGTGGGGTTTAAGGACAACTCCTAATCGGTCGACCGGACGAACTCCTTTCTTCTTAGTCTATGGAGCCGAAGCTGTTCTGCCAAGTGACCTGCTCCACAATGCACCCCGAGTCGAGCTCTTCTCCGAAGAGGAAGCAGAGTAGGCCTGGCAAGATTCAGTCGATCTCTTAGAGGAGGAAAGAGAGATGGCCTTGATCCGGTCGACCATTTATCAGCAAGACTTGCGTCGATTCCATACCAGAAATGTGAGGGGTTGAGCCTTTCAAGAAGGAGACCTGGTTCTTCGAGTGGATCAACAAAAACCACACAAGCTTGCCCCGACTTGGGAGGGCCCCTTCATCATCACCAAAGTTCTCCACAACGGAGCATACCATCTTTACAGTATTGAGCATCAGAAAGACGAGCCACGGGCTTGGAACACGGAGCTGCTCCGCCCCTTTTATACTTAAGCACACGTTCGAATAAAATGTAATAAGAAACACCTCTGTAATTTGTTTATCAAAGACAAGAGCTTATGGTCCTATCATTCGATTGTTTTGTTCTTATTTACTTCTGAAATCCCCCAGTGGGTGGGCTTAGTCGCGAATCCGTTTTGCCTAAGTTCGAAAGGAAATCCTACGAGTGGAGAGCAATCCTCCCACTCGGGGGCTTAGCTGCAGTCCAGTACTCGCCTAAGTTCTCTCACTAGGAGGCTTAGCTGCAGTCCGGTACTCGCCTAAGTTTGAAAAAAAAATCCTACCGAGTGGAGAGCAATCCTCCCACTCGGGGGCTTAGCTGCAGTCCAGTACTCGCCTAAGTTTGAAAAAAATCCTACCGAGTGGAGAGCAATCCTCCCACTCGGGGGCTTAGCTGCAGTCCAGTACTCGCCTAAGTTCTCTCACTAGGAGACTTAGCTGCAGTCCAGTACTC
>NC_041384.1:575033655-575072755 GCF_002162155.2 Triticum dicoccoides | reverse complement strand
GAGACTTAGCTGCAGTCCAGTACAAGCCTAAGTTTGAAAAAATCCTACCGAGTGGAGAGCAATCCTCCCACTCGGAGGCTTAGCTGTACTCCAGTACTCGCCTAAGTTCTCTCACTAGGAGGCTTAGCTGCAGTCCAGTACTCGCCTAAGTTTGAAAAAATCCTACCGAGCGGAGAGCAATCCTCCCACTCGGGGGCTTAGCTGCAGTCCAGTACTCGCCCAAGTTCTCCCACTAGGAGGCTTAACTGCAGTCCAGTACTCACCTAAGTTTGAAAAAATCTTACCGAGTGGAGAACAGTCCTCCCACTCGGGGGTCTTAGCTGCAGTCCAGTACTCGCCTGAGTCCGAAACATACCCCTATCTGCAAGGACGACGAGGTGCAGGTCGACTACAACCTTATCCTTTGGAGCTATGACACAAGTACAACCTACGCTCCATCCCTATCCGCAAGGGCGACGAGGTGCAGGTCGACTGCAACCTTCTCCTTCGGAGCTACAGCACAAGTACAACGTACGCTCCATCCCTATCCGCAAGGACGACGAGGTGCAGGTCGACTGCAACCTTCTCCTTCGGAGCTACGGCACAAGTACAATGTCCGCTCCATCCCTATCCGCAAGGACGACAAAGCGCAGGTCGATCGGAGCCGCCACCTCAGAGCTGCGTCTCTAGTGCAAAGACTATTCCAAGCAGTGAGCAAAGTCCATTCGAAGGCAAACGCAAGCACATTCGGAGATAAACCAAATTCAGATAAATCCTAAAAGTTCCAAGCAGCAAATCAAAAGTACTCGGGCATCAAGCTCGAAGGAGTTCAACGGTTACATCAATCACTCGGCATCCCGAGGCAAATTTAAAGCAGATTCAAGTTTCATAAGTTTGTTCACTCGGCCGGAGGAGGGCTGGCAGGCTCCACGAATGAGTCCAGGTCGATCCCATCAGCGATCCGAGTGGTGGCAGTAATGAAAGTCTCCATGAAGGACTGGAAGTCATGATTTTTGGTGTTAGCGACTTTGATCGCAGCCAGCTTGTCTTCACGGGCCTCCTTGTAATGGACTCGCACCAAGGACAGCGCCACGTCAGCACCACACCGGGTGGAGGATTTCTTCCATTCTTGCACTCGGTCAGGGATCTCATTCAGTCGAGTCATCAGGGATTCCAGGTCATTTTGGGGCGTCGCCCTCGGCCAAAGTGATGAGTCGATTCGGGAGACTACCTCCTTCAGGCGCACGAGGTAGCTTGTGGCGCTGGCGATACGGGACTCCAGTCGGAGCACGTTCATTGCAGTTTCGTCGCAGACTGGAGAAGCGATAGGGTCCAGACCCGTCTCGACCCTTCTAGTTTCCTCATCGAAGTCTTGGCAGAATTCAGCAGCCAAAAATTAGTGAATCAACCGAGCAAGATCCGATCGCAAGCATCAACACAGTCGGTTTAGAAGAAATACCTTCCAGTGTGAGATAGAGCTTCTTGGCAAGAGTCCTCAGATAAGCTTCCGTGTCATTCCTCTTGCGGATCGCAGACTCCAACTTTTCATTCAGGACAACCTTGTCCTTCTTCAGACTGGTCACTTCGCGGTTAGCTTCATTAAGACAATATTTCAGTTTGTTCACCTCCCCTTCCAGCGTTCCGATTGAAGCAAGCTTCTGATCTGCGAGAGCAGTTTTATCTTGGGTTGCTTTTTGCGAGGCGGCGAGGTCCGAGTCCTTCTTCTCCAGAGCCAACTTCATTTTCTCTGCAAAAGAAACAATCGAATCAAAGAAATATATTGAAAGTCAGTCGACAGTCAGTTACCTTCCATACCAGCGGCTTCGCCTTGAGCTTTCTTCAGATTCTGCTGGGCCAATTCCAAGTCGAGGTTGAGTTGCCTCTGCTTCTCCTCAAGTTCAGCAAACTTAGAAATAAGAGTACAAGACTTTTGCAGAAGGCAAAAGACGGATCAGTCGATAAGATCAAAGGTTGTTTACTTCCGAGTGAATAAATCCTAAAGAAGTTCGCTTAGACCCTAGCCGACTGCACATAGTCGACTGCAGTCTCAGGGGCTACACCCAGCGGGTGCACTTGGCGTGCCCCCGCTGACTAAGACTCAACTCGACCGGTCCGCCCAGACCAAGTCAAAAAAAAGCTGTTCAGACCACAGTCGACTGCGGTCTCGGGGACTACACCCAGTGGGTGCACTTGGCGTGCCCCCACCGGTTCGGATCCTACTCGACCGGTCCGCCTGAGTCGAGTGTAAGAAGTGAAAAAGAAAGGAAAGTAGAACTCAGACCCCAATCGACTGCCAGCAGTCGACCGCGGTCTCGGGGACTACACCCAGTGGGTGCACTTAGCGTGCCCCCACCGGTTCAGATCCCACTCGCCCAGACCGAGTGGAAGAACGAAACTACCAAAAACAACAAAACACCCAGCAGGTGCTCTAATTCGACACAAACAACAGGAGATTGTGTAGAAGAAGATTTTTTGGGTAACATTTCCTCATAGAGCAAAAACAGTCGGAAAGTCTACTCACCTGGACATTGGCCCGAAGAGCAGCACTGGCGTCGTAGGCAGCCTGGCTGTTCTCATGCACCGTCTTCACCCGCTCCATCATCATGTCAGCCTATCGGATGGCTTCCGCAGCCGCTTCCGACTGGTTGTCCGGGACGGGATAGCTGGTGAAAAAGTGAGCAGACGACCCAGGTGCGGCGGCTTGGAGCTCCGTGGCGTGGAGTTGGACGACTGAAGGAATCACAGGCGTAGTCGACGGTGCGGGGTGCCCACTCAACAAGGGTACAGCGAAGGTCACAAAGGCCCTGCCCGTGTCTTCAGGTTGACGGATGGGAGGTGTCATAGTTGGTTCTTGCCGAGACATCCTGCCAGCTACTACCTTCTTGCTCTTCCTGGGCTTAAGAGCCACATCTTCATCGTCATCTGGAAGATCGATGACGTTGGGTGGAGCTTCAAGGCAGATCATCCGACCCCACGTAAACCACTAGAACGCAATCGACCAAGGAATCAAGAACAAAATCACGAGTTTATACCTGGGTTGGAGGTTACCACATCTTCCATCTTCTCGTCCCGGTACTAAAGAGAAGAGGTTCCTGACGTAGCAGCACTTCAAAGACCCGCATTCAATCGGTTACGTCCGGTTAATCGAGTCGACGAAAAGGACAAGTTAGATGATTACCCGGAGATAGTAGGGACGGTCACTTTGATCCTGGGCAAAGCTTTTGGCAGTTTGGAGGAGGTGGCTTTCGGTGCTTTCGGCGCTGGAGGCGGCACAACTTTGGGCTGCTTTGGAGCCTTCTCAGTCGGTGTTGGGGAAGATGTCCTGGGACGCTTCGAAGACTGTCCAATCGGCGCGGCCACCAAGTCTGGAGCGCTCGCCGGGTCGTGAGCGTGTTTGGATCTCCTCTCCCTGCGAGGAGGCGAGTCGACTTCTTCGTCATCAGTCGATCCGTCGCTCTCCTCGTCCTCCTCGGCATCCGAGTGCCCCTCGCCGATCTCGCCCCCACTCGCTTCTTTCTCGACGTCTTGCTCCTGCACTCCGTTGGGCATTGAGTACATGTCGATGTGGGCCTGAAAAGACAACGATCAAAGGAAATTCAGTCAACCACAAACAAGATGTCACACGGTGAATCGGAAAGATACTTGATAAAACAGAATTATACCTGCTCCGACTGGTGCGAGTTGTCGAATGGAATCACCCTCCCAGCCCCCCGAGGGTTGTCTTTGTTGCTAGTGATCCCCATCAACCACTTCTCCAAGGTATCCTCACTGACATCCTCCGGGTGGATCCGAGTGGAATCCTCAAGCCCAGAGTACATCCACATCGGATGACCACGCGCCTGAAGCGGTTGGATGCATCGACCAAGAAAGACCCCCCAGCAGGTCCATCCTGGTCACCCGTCACGGACGAGTTGGACGACCCGCTCGACCAGCACCTTGACCCGCACCTTCTCTTCTGGAACTACCTTCAGGGGGCGGGCTTCTCCACTCGAGCCAAGGGAAAGGGAGGAAGTCCAGTCGACTGACCCGGGGTCGGCTGATCCTTGCAGTAGAACCAAGTCGACTTAGATCCCCAGACCCCAGCACATCTGGATCACCTGTATCCTCTCGTCACTCGGATTGGCCTTTTTGACTGACTGGGAGCGGCAGGTGAAGATGTGTTTGAAAAGACCCCAGTGCGGTCGACAGCCCAAGAAATTTTCACACATCGACACGAAAGCAGCCAGATAGACTATGGTGTTTGGAGTGAAATGGTGAAGCTGAGCCCCAAAGAAGTTCAAAAAACCCCGGAAGAAAGGATGGGGAGGCAGTGAGAATCCGCGGTCTACGTGGGTGGCGAGGAGAACACACTCACCCTCCCTTAGCTGCGGCTCGGTTTTGTTCCCCGGGAGCCGTGCCGACTTGTGGGGGATCAGTCCCCCCTCCACCAGGTCGTCAAGGTCGTCCTGGGTGATTGTCGAGCGGATCCAGTCACCCTGGATCCAGCCCGGCGGCAGGACGGATCTCGACGAGGATCCGCCCCGGCTGGTCCGCTTGCCCTTCGCCTTCGCGGTTGCCTTCTTCGCGTGCTCCAGCGCCACCGTCTTCTCTTTCCCCATGGCGACGGGTTGAGTTCGAGCGAGAGTCCGACAACGAGAGCAGAAGCGAGCGTGGCGGAGAGATCGGGAGAAGAAGGAGAAGAGAGAATGGGAGCGCACGGGGCAGAGGCCTGGTCTGGGGCCTTTTATAAGGTCGCCCCCCGAGTGACTGATTGGTGGACCCAGACGATCTAAACAAATCCCGCAACAGTCGCGCGCGCAGTACGTGGCGAAAAAGGTGGCGTGGGGATCGAGGAGACTTGCCTAATCCATCCCGATAACCTCGGTTCCGTCCGTCTGGCGCACTTTCCAAAATTCGAATCCCGCGAAATCCGCGGAGAGCAGAGCAACCTGTCAGACTAAAGACAAACATCCTCTACATTATCACTCGGAATTCTACCGTGAAAATTCACTCGACAAAAACCAAGAATGGACCAAGGCGACTGAGAAAGGAGTCGACGTCGTCACCTCAACTCATTGTTCCAGAACAAGATATACTCATAGCACAAAGAATGGGTCGGAAGTGTTCCCAACTCCTTCCTTACTGAAACCCTGATCCATTCGGGGGCTAATGATGAAGCTATGTACCTAGGGTAGGGTCATGGATCTGTCCAACATACCCTCCCCAAGGACATCTCTACAAAGAATCAGAAGCAGTCGAAGAGAAACCATCATCCACTCGACCATGAAGATGTGCTCACTCGACCACCTTAAAGACACTCGACCACCAGAAGATGAGAAACCCTCCACTTTGCAACGGTCAGGATTTAAACCATAGCTTTATGGGCATTTACAACACTTTACTGCAGACGTTACCAGTAATGCCCCTCCTTTATGAGCATTGAACCTTGTGTAACGGCGGGGAGCTGGGGTCCTGGCGTACTCTATATAAGCCACCCCCCCTCCTCCGGGACAGGGGTTCACACTTTCTGTAATTCACACGCATATATTCAGTCGACCGCCTCCGGGCTCCGAGACGTAGGGCTGTTACTTCCTCCGAGAAGGGCCTGAACTCGTAAAACTCGTGCGTACAACTCCTCCATAGCTAGGATCTTGCCTCTACATTCCTACCCTCCTATTCTACTGTCAGTCTTAGAACCACGACATCCCCCGGGTCTATTTTCCATCATATAAGTTTCCAATCTGCAATATTAATTTCTGTTTTACTCTTTTTGCAATCTTTTACTTTCCAATCTATATACCAAAAATATTTACTTTACCGTTTATCTATCTCTATCAGATCTCACTTTTGCAAGTAACCGTGAAGGGATTGACAATCCCTTTATCACGGTGGGTGCAAGTTGTTTGATTGTTTGTGCAGGTATTTGGTGACTTGTGCGTTGTCTCCTACTGGATTGATACCTTGGTTCTCAAAACTGAGGAAAATACTTGCTCTACTTTGCTGCATCACCCTTTTCTCTTCAAGGAAAAACCAACGCAAGCTCAAGAAGTAGCACATACTCGTCTTCAGCCCTACTGGATGGACGCCCTAAAATTGATGGATGGAGGCAAATATTGAATAAGTGTAGACCAGATATCGAAGATCGGTGGATCTGTGTGCTCCACCATGGAGATGCAGGGGTTTTTCTATTATTTTCATTTTTTCTAAAAGATAGTAGGTCCTAGTACTTGTCATGTTTGGTACTAATTAACTACTGGATGTTTGTATTGTCGATTGTGTTTTGACTACCATATGCTGGGTAGCTAGCTACTAGGATGACAACAATTAGTTGGTGCATTTTTAGTCATGATTGATAACAAATAGCTAGTGGTTAATGTATGATGCAATGTGTTGTAATTTCTTATCGCAATCAATGTAATGTCGCAGCGTATTGTAATTTCTGATATGGGTATTATGAAAACCCCATATGTGGCATCAAAAATATTGCCATGACTGCGAAATTTTTTATTTGCATAACTAAGCTTTCAGTGGCGAACGCTCTAATCCGCCCGTCAATGCTACAACTTTCACCAATGGTGGGCATCTACGTAGGACCGCCACTAGAGAGTTTTTACTAGTGGCGAGCACGTGACCGTCACTGATGCCATGTTAGCAGTGGCTGGAGGTCAGTGACGGGCGTCCCTGAGAGCCTTGTCCGCCATTGTTGGGCTTTTGCCGTCCGCCACTGTTAGGCATTCTTGCAGTAGTGTGGGGTTCTAGTTAAATAGTTTCTGATAAGAGGTTTCTATGAGAATAAGGAGATGAGGTTTGGTAACTAGGGCACCACCGAAAATCCATCTCTGCACCCGAGCTCATCTGCACCAGCGCTGACGAAAAAAATCAAAACAAATACTAGAAAAATTCAAAAAATTCCATTTTTTGTGCGTTAGACAATTTGATGCGTGAGGTCCGCTCCATTTTTCACATCATTTGGACATTAGAGGAGCTCTCAGCAAAAAAGACAAATTGGGGCCTGTAAAAATGTTTACTGTTCATTACTATTTTGGTCCGGTTTGTCTTTTTTGCTGAGAGCTCCTCAGATGTCCAAATGACTTGAAATTGGAGCGGGCCTCACGCATCAAATTGTCTACCACACAAAAAATAGGAATTTTTTGATTTTGATTTTTTATTTTTTTCTAACCGGGTGCAAATGAGCCTGGGCACCGAAACCTACTCGGGCACCACTTCTTAGCTAGGATGGAGAATTCTTTCTTGGGTGAATAATTGGTTAAGTTGGGACGTGGAGTATATACTCCCGAGCTCAAATGCTCCCTAACGAACAGTAAAATAAAAAATAGTAAAAAATTCTAAATCTTTTGGGTGCAAACTTTGACAAATGTTTTGTGTGCTTACAAAATTTATCATAAAATGACATTTCTGGAAGTCGTGGTAAAAAAACAAAAGTAATGCTCGAAAGTACCTTTGGAGTGCTGATTTTTTTGCTATGGCTTCCACGAATGTTGTTTCAGGGTGAAAATTTTCAAGCACCGAGAACATTTATCAAAGTTTGCACTGAATTTTTTTTCAGAATTTTATTTTTCTTCTTCAGATTTTACTGTTCACATCGAGCTCAAATGAGTTGCAGAGTTATTGAAAAGTCTCTCGAATTACTGCGCAACCTTTAGGCGACAATATTCTTTCTTGGATGAATAAGTGATGAAGAATTATTTCTTGGGTGAATAAGTGGTTAAGTTGCAAAGAAAATTCTAAGGTTAGAATTCTCCAAAACTACACGAGAAATCCTTTGAATCAAAGATGCCGTATGTAAGAATTAAGAAACTAACAATGTCTAAAATTTAAAAATGAAGTGCCTTTTTAAATTTGTCTTCTATTGCCGGGCACTAGGGCGGTGAAGACTTACCAATAAGGCTATCTCTTGCATAAACTCTTACTTGAACCGTTTGAAACACAAAACGTGATGTTCTGAACTTGACATGCTCTTGATATAATGGTCAACACAATTATGATACTCTACAAATTATATGTGTTTTCGAGTTTATAATCCAAATATTAGAATAATATCAGTGGTCCAGTAGAAGTTTATACAGTACATACAATCAAAATTTCCCCTATATAACAATCAAAATCACCGTGCGTTCTTTGACTGGACGTGGTCGCCACACGCCCGACGCACGCGCCCCCGAACGGTGGGGGATCTGGCGCCGGTGCCAGGGCACGCCACGGCTCGGCGCCAGGTCCGCCATGGCAAACTACCCAAATCCGACACCATCACCAACCCACCATCATCAGTCCGTCACCGTCCGTGCGACCTCCGGCTCCTCGAATCCGTCCCGCCTACCCCCTCCGGTCCTTTTCTTACCACGCCCCGGCTCCGCTCACCCACCTGCCACCTCCCGCTCCGCCGTGACGCGGCGGATCCCAGAAAAGAAAAGAAATTCTCCGATCCCCCACCACCTCGCTTTCGACGCGAGGAACGCCCGACCGGCGAGCGAAACCGCGCCACCAACCGCCGGCCGCTCGGGCAGGCAAGCCGCGGCCCGCCTCGGTCTCTCCGGCCGACACCCCGCGTCACCCCCGTCGCAATTCGGCGGCCAGACCCACGCAAATTGCGTCCTTTTCCCGTCTTCTTCCTCCCGGTTAGTTTATAACCTGCCTGCCCATCCTTGGAACAACCGAACGAGTCAGACAGGTTATGTAGTGGTGGCTTGCGCGGCTGGCCTTGGTTTTGCTTGCGGCGAGAAGCAATGGGCGGAGCGGAGGACGGGGCGCACGCGGCGGGGGGCCCCGCGTCGAACGGGCACGCCAATGGGGCCGTGGAGGAGAAGGTGGACGAGCTGCGGCGGGTGATGGGAAAGGCCGACGGGGACCCGCTCCGGATCGTCGGCGTCGGGGCCGGGGCCTGGGGCAGCGTCTTCTGCGCGCTCCTGCAGGACGCCTACGGCCACCTCCGCGACAAGGTGCAGCTCCGCATCTGGCGCCGCCCCGGCCGCGCCGTCGACCGCGCCACGGCCGAGCACCTCTTCAACGTCATCAACGCGCGCGAGGACGTCCTGCGCCGCCTGATCCGCCGATGCGCCTACCTCAAGTACGTCGAGGGCCGCCTCGGGGACCGCACGCTCTACGCCGACGAGATACTCAGGGACGGCTTCTGCCTCAACATGATCGACACCCCGCTCTGCCCGCTCAAGGTCGTCACCAACCTGCAGGAGGCCGTCTGGGACGCAGACATTGTCATCAACGGCCTGCCGTCCACGGAGACGAGGGTTGTGTTTGGGGAGATTGGGAGGTACTGGAAGGAGAGGGTTAATGCCCCAGTCATCATCTCGCTCACCAAAGGGATAGAAGCATCCCTGGATCCGGTGCCGCGGATCATAACTCCGACACAGATGATTAGCAAAGCAAGTGAGTTTCCTATAACTTTTTTTCGCCCAATCGTAATTTATTCTTCTTTCTTCACTGAAGAATTGATGTTGTCCTCTGTTGATGGTGGATTGATGTTGTCCTCTGTACTTGGTGGATTGCTGTTTGCCCTCAATTGTTGGTGTCGGTTCCCCTCCATGGGTACAAATTTGTAGCTATCGCCTATCAGCCTTTTTAATCTGGTAGGAGTACCTGATAACTATGACAGACAGTTATCAAACTTTGGTTGAAATGTCATCATGAATTATGATAAAAAAAATTGGATGCAACCGATTGCGTTGCTGACAAAATATTGATGTGGAATTGTAGAAGATAAATCCGTACATGGTTCTTGGTAAAAATATATCCAAAAATGCTTTTTTGCTCATTGCATTATACTGTAATGTTTAACTGAATTCATTGCCTTGGCTTGCTAAATACTCGTATGCTGCTATGGAAGTTGATGCTTGTGCATTACTATAGAAGTTTTTTTCATTGCATGACTTGTCTAACTGCTTATGTCCTCTTAGTCCCTAACTTTGTGCAAATAAAAAAAATCTCAAAATCTACATCAATCGAATCAACTGATCAAATGATTATGAGACATATCTCGTCTACAAATATATTATAATTGCGGCAATTAATTTCTTGGCGACTTCAGAGGTAATATCTGTGGGTGAATGGACCGCCACAAACTCAAATATTTATAAGAGTATAAGAGTAAAGGTTAAGATCTATGTAACCTTCTGTAAGTTTCGTATAGAGGGGATATAACTAATTATTGAACTTGCAGCTAAGTAATTGGTCGTATTTTCTGTTGCTTATGAATGCTCCTAGTCATTATATGTGTTTAGATTAGCAGGCTCTTCCTGAATGAATTCCTTACTCTATTTTCATGCTTCTACACACCAAAAAAATGCAACATTTTGTTCAACTGTTGTTGATCTCGGTTCAGAACTCTAGTTTCAGAGTGGTGTGTGCTGAGTGTCATGCTTTGTTTCCAGCATTTTCCTTTTGCCTATTTAACTCTGCATGTGACTTACGGATTATTGATTTTATTGCAGCTAAGGTTCCATTGGATAATATTCTATATCTTGGTGGCCCTAACATCGCGTCTGAAATATATAATAAAGAATATGCGAATGCTCGTATTTGTGGAACTGACAAATGGAGGAAACCTCTTGCTAAATTTTTGAGGCAGCCTCATTTTATTGTCTGGGATAATAGTGATCTCATCACTCATGAAGTCATGGGAGGTTTGAAAAATGTGTACGCTATTGGTGCTGGTAAGTTATGTTCGTATGTCCCACTACTTTTGCCATATTTCGACCACTATAAGTTTGTAAAGGCCATACACTGTTCTAAACTTTGGATTAGTTTGCCACCATAACACACTCAGTCTTACACAATGTCCTCAATAGGTAGTACTAACTTGCATCATGTTATAATGCACTAATTCCAACGAATCAGTGTCCCAAGGAGGAAAAATACACTAGTCAGTTATATCTTAGCTGTCAACATCCAGAAGAAAGATCCAATGGACAAGAAAGGCTGAAATATCTATTGTACTTCTACTTTTAATTGACATAATCTTCAGTTAGTTTGCTGAACATTGTGTTATCTTGCAGGTATGGTGGCAGCACTAACCAATGAGAGTGCTACCAGCAAGTCTGTTTACTTTGCACTTTGCACATCTGAAATGATCTACATCACCCACCTTCTGGAAGAAGAACCCGAAAAACTTGCTGGACCGTTATTAGCTGACACTTATGTCACGTTGTTGAAAGGTCGTAATGCATGGTATGGGCATAAGTTAGCTAAAGGGGAACTGACTCTGGAAATGGGTGATAGCATAAAAGGCAAAGGGACAATCCAGGTTCGCCATTTTGATTGTTGTCCGAACTTTCAACTGCTACCACAAACCTCAAGGCATACTAAATTGTGCTAACAATTCATTTCAGGGTGTCTCTGCGGTCGATGCATTTTATAAACTTCTCAGTCAGGATAGTTTGAGTGTAATGCATCCAGAAGCCAACAAATCTGTTGCGCCAGTTGAGATGTGCCCCATCTTGAAAACACTTCATAAAATTTTGATCAAGAGGTAATAATCCTTCTTCTTTTTCATGATATAACAAAAGCCCTTGTGAAATAGTTCAATTGCAATTTTATTGAATTAGCTTCAAAAATACTTTCTAATGGATTTATCCATTTTTAACAAGTACATACTGTAACTGCCCAGATATAAGAACAAATTATCTCAGTAGGCATAAAGATATGTTCATTCTCCTGGCCAATTGCTACTCCAGTATGATGTTGCTATATTGTACGTTAGTAAAAGTTTGCAGCCATAATCAACTCTGTTGATTTGTTTACTCATGTGCACAGGGAACTTCCTACTGAGTCGATTCTTCAGGCTATAAGAGATGAGTCGATGTGTGACCCGCGTGAAAGAATTGAGATGGCACGGGGGCAGTCACTTTACCGACCATCTATTCTTGGTCAACCAAATGGAGATGTGAAAGCTTAGACAGATTCTCCTATCGGTTTCCTTCTTTCTATTAGTCGCTAGACGTTTTCGAAGCCCTATGTGCTCTTGTCCATTCGGCGGCTGCTGCTTCTGCTGCTGTTGTTGTAACACTAGTAAGTTCAGTTAAAAACTTTAGTTGACTATTTTGAGGAAGATGTGTTGAGTGTGTTAGTAGCTTGATGTGGTTCACACCATCTTGTGTATATAGAACAATTTAATAATGCTATTATTCTGTATCCTATTTGAAATGGAAAAACAATACAATCATATATCATGCTTCGAATGATATACCCTGTATTTTTTCAACAGTTTAATTACCTGCTCGAACAGATGTGACGTGAAGTTGCAGGTTTTATCATTTCGAGAACCAATGTGATGTACTGCAATAACCAGTGACTAGTCTTCCTACAAAGTTGGACCCGACATGATGTCATCAGGCGAATAGATGTAAGTGGACAGAGAGAACGTGGGCAACTACAGCGGTGGCAGTGTTTGACGATTCTATTATTTTTTGGTTTGTGATCCCATTCCTATTTTTTGGCTTGTGAATTTTCCATTAGTAGATTCGAGCACTGTAATAGAGAAGTCAATAGGGTTGCCCATGAACTTGCTAAGCTAGCTAAATTTTCTACAGCTTTGAACTGGTTTGAGGAGCTTTTGAGTGAAATTGTACCCCTACTCGTGAGTGATGTACTTGTTATTGCAAATGAATAAAACTATTTTTTTAAACGTGTGTAATGAAACATAGCAGAGTAGATTTTTGTTAGCTAAGCAGAAGAGAAGCTTTGATGTCCAAAACAGACAAAAAAACTGCATTTATCAAGGAAAAGGATTAGATTGAACCGGCTGATTCCTAACTGTTGCTAGTGGGTACCCATATCCGTCACCCGACAGAGTAAATGGGCACCACAGGTAAAAATACCCATGTTTGCATAGCATCAATTTGAGCGACACATAATCAAAAACAACAAGGTACAATCATAATTTATAAACAACAACACATAATAACATCAATTCATACTTATAAACAACAAGAGATCATAAACACACCACATTTTATAAAACATCAACACTTGTAAATAACAACACATGAAAACATCAACACATAGTCATAAACAGTAGTACATAGTCATACATTTTTAAGTTCACAAACTCATGAGGGTAGAGGTAATTTTTTCGTACTTGTTAGATTTTATAAAGGTACATGGGTATGCAGGTATGGGTTATATGATCTTATACCTGTACCTGCTCTACCTGATGGGTTTGAGATTTCCCTATTTACATATCCATGGGCAACTTTTTGTCCCATACCCTTACCCTAATAGGATTTTTACCAGCAGGGTACGTGGGTTATGGGTACCCATTGCCATCCGTAGGAGGGGGTGGGGTGGATAGTCTTGTGAAAATCAAGCCACACAATTTTTAAGTTTGGTGGTTTTTATTTCCAGGCAATAAGGACTAAAAGAACTTAGCAAGCAAGATATCAAGAGGAATGCACAACGAAAAAGTAGTAATCTTGCAAGTAAGTAGGAGGTCGGGTAAGAGAATGCAAACATTGTGGCACATGATTTTTTTTCACGGTTCGGATAGTTGCCGCTATCGTACATCCACATTGATGGAGACTTCGAACCAAGAGGTTCTAGGATTCAAGAATCCCGGTTGTGTCTCCCACCAAGAAGCCCACAAAACACAATCAATCTATTTCATCATGGTTTGCTCTTAGAACCCCCACTAAGTGTAGATCAAAGTGAGTGTACCAACTTCTTGCCTCTTTCACTCGTAGAAATTGATAGGATCACAAGTGACTCCTAACTATCTAGGATGCACTCGCCATCCAAGAGTAACAAGCATAAGCAAAATAACTTGATAGTAACTCCTTGAAAGATCTTCAATCAAAGCTTCTCTCAAGAATCTGAAAACACCCTCTGTGTCTCTCACAAGATAGGATTGAGAAGAAAGAAATGAACTCAGAGTATGGACTCGTGAAAGAGGAGTTCTTGGTTGTCCAAGTATCAAGAAGTGAACATGGATTTACACAACACTTCTTTCTTCTTTTCTTGCCTTGGACCTCTCCTTCTCTATGGTCTGACGGAGTGGAGTGGAATGGGATGTGGGTGGAGTGGAGTGGAGTGGCTTGCAAGGAATGGTATGAGCGATGGTTGATACCACAAAAGGGTATGGTCAAGATATGTTGTGGGAGTTCAAAATCTGGCCGTTCCTAAAAGGTAACAATGGGTTGGAAGCACCAGTAGTAAACTAGCCAAAACTACCGAACCAGTTCAAGTAAAGTTGAACGGCCGGTGCATTGTTCAGGAACTAGGGAAATACAATACTCAGAAGTACCAATGGAAAGGAGAGGGGTGGTTCCGAAGATAAAGAAGTAGCACCTTTTATGCGGGGAAAGAACCTCTAAGAAGTACTGGTAAAAACCAATTGCTCAGTAGTAGCATTCCAAGAAGAGCAGGTCTTGTGGTGAGAATTTGCAGAAAAGCGCTACATAACACCTCGGGAGTATCGAATGGAAATGAGTGAATGTACCGAACTTATGTTGTGACCAATAGAGATGCAAACCGAGATGATTCAAAAGTGTTGACGAATTATGTTGTGCTTGGTAGTGCCATGGCAAAAAGACATATGTCAAAACAGAATTAGCTTGGCAGTTCCACTAAAGGTTACTAATGGTTCCAAATAGTTACCACTGGGTTTGATATCTTTGTGAGGTCACCAATGATCTTCCAGTAATAGCCAAGGACCTGCATGTGAAAATAAGTCCTAATATTTGAAATACGCTCATTGAAATCATTAGTCCTCTTAGGTACTTTTGTCAGAAATCATCAAAGCTCACTAGGGTATATATTGGAGATGCACTTTCACCTACGGAAAATCAGTGGCTCTCGACCTGAAAGCCAACACATGAAGTAGTGCACATATTGCTCCTCCGCGTGTACCCTTCTCGCAGCAGACTCTAGGGGAGAAAGAGAAGGCCACTCGCTTCATGTTTACCTCCTGCATGTGCTTTCATTCCCCCGTCATGACATCAGTGCACATGCTCTTTTCCTAGTAGCGTTGCATGCCACACCTTTCCTCGTCTTCCCTTCTCATTTCCATCATTGCAAATGCCTTAACCTAAAACTCGTTACACCACCAATGCACCATGGACATAACCAAAGTGGAGCTCGATCCAAAGTATGAGGGTAGATGGCGGACCAAGTCAAAATGGGTTAGCGGTCACCGGGTTTGACGCTGACAACGCTTCTATGAGACCGATACGACAAGTTCAACGCTAAAAAAATAAGGTTAGTGATTCTTTTTTTATGTTGAAAATGTTTTTCGACATGCTGCAATCTCATGTGTGTTTTGCTGCGAAGACATAAGAGACATGATGTGATGGTAATGGTAGTGTGCATTGCGATGTTGTATCATATTGCAAGCATTTTCATGATTCTACGGGCCTAAGAGCACGCCACTTCAAGGTCGGCAGTTGTAGCTACAAAAGTGGTCCGATGCTGCTGTAATCCGGACGGTCACGTTAAAATGTCGGTGACGACACTGCTGCAAGTGGGGAAATGTGACACCTCTGCATTCCGGGATGATGTGATGCAAGATCGAACACTTACACCGCTGGAAACGACAACCCACGCAGGTACAAAGACTAGTTGACACTGTCGCAAAATCAAGGCTGACACCGTTGCATGCATGGCACCGCTGCTGCAAAGCCGAATCACCCACTTTTGCAAAGACATGACCTTTTTGACATCACAAAGCCACGACCTTTATTTGGTGGCCCGTGTCCATAGTTCACGGTAGAGAAAATTGTCTTAGCTAAGTTTTGTCTATGAATTTAATCACATTGTTTTTCATTCTTTTTGTTGGTCGACACGGGCTAAGGTCATGCAGGCATGGAATCCAGTAGCATGAGTGTAAATCGATGGCTGCAATGATGGGCTAAAGTAGTCCGGAGAAGTATTTGTGGCTCTCAGGTGCCACACACCCCTATATGAATTAAAAATATATCCGGAAATTAAAAAAACTAAAATATTGGAATATCAAACCTGGGTGCCCATTGTACACCCGTGTTCAGTTTCGTAGGGAATTGATGCCCGTGGTAATCTCAGTAAAAAAGTTAAAACAATTCTATGTATAGGGAAAAAATTGGATGGATCGTATGCCAGACCGTACTTTCTTCGCCACAGATACCACGGGCACCCATTTCCCATGAAACCGAATACAGGTGTACAACGGGCACCCAGGTTTGATATCCCAAAATTTCAAAAAAATTCTATATGTTTTTAATGTTATACTCATATAGGGGTGTGTGGCACCTGAGAGTTGCAATGCATTTTCCCACTAGTCATCAAGATTCATTTGTTATGTGAAAGCAGAGTCCAACA
Source organism: Triticum dicoccoides (assembly GCF_002162155.2). Lineage (NCBI taxonomy): Eukaryota > Viridiplantae > Streptophyta > Magnoliopsida > Poales > Poaceae > Triticum > Triticum dicoccoides. The sequence goes on along the minus strand of NC_041384.1, from coordinate 575,056,480 downwards.
CCCACCATAGCAAAAAAAGAGTCCAACACCCACGTGATGAAAGATCAAATGGTTGACGATTTAGTAACTGGTGTGAGCGATACATTACATGGCTCACAAGGTGATTAATTTGATGGAGTCTTGATGTCCACTACGCAACTTTATTCTTGTAGATACGTGTTGGGCCTCCAAGCGCAGAGTTTTGTAGGACAGTAGTAATTTTCCCTCAAGTGGATGACCTAAGGTTTCTCAATCCGTGAGAGGTGTAGGATGAAGATGGTCTCTCTCAAATGACCCTGCAACCAAATACAATAAATCTCTTGTGCCCCAACACACCCAATACAATGGCAAATTGTATAGGTGCACTAGTTCAGCGAAGAGATGGTGATAAATGTGTAATACAGATGGTAGAAATATATTTTTATAATCTGAATAAATAAAAACAGCAAGGTAGCAAATAGTAAACGGGCACAAAAACGGTATTGCAATGCTTGAAAACAAGGCCTAGGGTCCGTACTTTTACTAGTGCAATCTCTGAACAGTGCTAACATAGTTGGATCATATGATTATCCCTCAAAGTGTAACGAAGAATCACTCCCGAGTTTCTATAAGCGGAGAACAAAAGATAGGAATTGTTTGTAGGGTACTAAACCACCTCAAAGCTATTCTTTTTGTTTGATCTATTCAAGAGTTCATACTAAAATAACGCAAAGCTATCTTTTTTCCGTTCGATCTATCCTAGAGCTCATACTAGAATAACACCAAAGCATATTCATAATACTCAATCCACACAAAGAACTACAAGGAGACTGTCGGTGTCAAAACCAGCGGATTTCGGGTAGGGGGTCCCGAACTGTGCATCTAGGCCAGATGATAACAGGAGGTAGGGGACATAATGTTTTACCCAGGTTCGGGCCCTCTTGATGGAGGTAAAACCCTACGTCCTGCTTGATTAATATTGATGATATGGGTAGTACAAGAGTAGATCTACCACAAGATCGGAGAGGCTAAACCCTAGAAGCTAGCCTATGGTATGATTGTATGTTGTGGTTGTTGTCCTACAGACTAAAACCCTTCGGTTTATATAGACACCGGAGAGGGTTAGAGTTACACAAAGTCGGTTACAAAGGAGGAGATATTCATATCCGTATTGCCCAGCTTGCCTTTCACGCCAAGTAGAGTCCCATCCGGACACGAGACGAAGTCTTCAATCTTGTATCTTCATAGTCCAACAGTCCTGCCAAAGGATATAGTCCGGCTGTCCGGAGACCCCCTAATCCAGGACTCCCTCAGTAGCCCCTGAACCAGGCTTCAATGACGATGAGTCCGGCGCGCAGTATTGTCTTCGGCATTGCAAGGTGGGTTCCTTCTCCGAATACATCATAGAAGAATTTGAATAGGAGGATAGTGTCCGACCTTGCAAAATAAGTTCCCCATTCCCCAACAGAGAGAATAATATTTTCGCAGATCTAATTTGCTGGCTTGTTTTGGCAGCATGACGTTATTTCATGGCCCGGTGATTATTCGAACCATTTCCTTTAACCAGCCCCGCACATAACGCGAAGCAGCTTTTCGACACGTCTTGTCAAAGCAGAGATCGTGTCCCCTTATTACGAGATTCTCATCAATACGGGTGTGGGTAACCCAACCGCGCCATCAATTACGGTGCTTGGGGGATAAGCGAGTTTTACCAGGCAAGTGGGGACGCTTAGCTTCGTCCGCCCATATAAAGGGATAAGGATTCACCTTTCTATCCACACCTTCTTCCTCATTTGCTCATCCGTTTTCGCACACTCGAGCTCTAGCGCCCAAGTCTGCACTTCCCACCTCAACCTTCTCCAACCATATCCGGAGCGGGAGGCAGGTGGATGGTCTCCTCCGTCACGGAAGGAGACATCAAGAAGCTGTGCGGAGCCGGATACTTAGCCGTGAACATCGCGCATCGGCTGCCCGCTGCGGGGCAGATCGTCCCTACCCCGGAACCTCATGAGAGGGTAGTTTTCCTTCACCACTTCCTCCGCAGACTAGGGTTTCCCCTCCATCCATTCGTCCGTGGTCTCATGTTCTACTATGGGCTGGACTTTCATGATCTGGCCCCGAACTTCATCCTCAACATTTCGGCGTTCATCGTCGTGTGTGAGGCTTTCCTCCGCATCCGGCCCCACTTCGGCCTGTGGTTAAAGACCTTCAATATCAAGCCGAAGGTGGTACGAGGCCAACAAGCAGAATGCGGCGGAGCCATGGTGGGCAAGATGCCCGACGTTATATGGCTCGAAGGCTCCTTCATGGAGACAATAAAGGGATGGCAATCGGCATGGTTCTACATCACCGAGCCGCGCGACGCCAAATGGGTGGCAGCCCCCGAGTTTCGATCCGGATTCCCTACACGGCTCACTTCCTAGAAAGAGAAGGGCTTGTCGTGGGGTTCGTCGGTGGAGCTGAATGGACTCCAGAAATGTATCCGGAGTATGGCGAGCAAGAAGCTCAAGCTTGTCAACATAGTCCAAGTTATGCTCATCCGTCGGATCCTCCCGTGTCAACAACGGGATTTTACCTTGTGGGAGTTCGACCCGGCCCGACACCAGACTCTGAGCGAGCTCTTTGATACGACGCACAAGGACGTCTGGAAGGTGTTGTTCAAGGGCGCCGAGGTCCCTCCTTCTCTCGCCGAGGACCCGGACTAAGCGCAAAGCGCCTAGCGTGTTCGGTGAGTTCAATACGTCCCGTAGGACATTTATTTTCCTTGGCTTAATTATGTGCGGGGTCTAATCTCCATGCCTTTGACAGGACTGGGTGGAGATGTCGGGGCAGATTAACTGCCTGGCCCCTTTGCCCGAAGATACTGTGGGTGCTCTCCTGACAGCGATGCTGACTCCGGCTCCTTACAAGGTGCCGGAGAAGACCAAGAAGGCAAAGGGAACCCAAAAGAGTTCCCGACGCCAGGTGTTATTGGACTCATCGTACGATAACTCTGCGGCACACTCCTCCCCCGAAGATGAGGAGGAAGAAGAAGATGCTCCCCCTCAAGGCGGGGGAGACAAGAAAAGGAAGGCCGCCCCAACTGGGGAGGCCAAAGGGTCCAAGAAGGGGAGGACTCTCCTTCCGGACAGTTCCACCGCCGCCGACGAGGGCGAAGACGAGTGGTTGCCTCGGGCCAAGCCCCCGGGGAGATCGTAAGTATTCGGATACCAGAGTAACTCATAGAATTCCTTTGTCGCACTATTTTTCCTAACGCCGAACATAATTATGCAGGCCGCCACGAGCCAGTATCGATGTATCATCGGACGGCTCCCTGGGCTCGTCGGACATGGATAGCGACCCAGTCCCGACTGCCACCTCCCCTCATCCTGCTGACGATGCCGAGGTGCTGTCTCAAGAGGCACCGGGTTGAGGGGAGACAGTCCTGGAGGCTCCTCAAGGCGACCTTCCGGACTCCGGGAGCCGAGGGGACGGAGCCCCTGAGAGCTCTGAGTTCGGCCCTCAGCTGAACACCGTGCCGGAACCTCCAGCGGTTCTAGGCTCGGGCAGGCGGCCTCCTTCTAAGAGGGGCAAGACGCCTGTGCCGATGACCTCTGTCCATCCAGAGGCGCCGGACAATCTGCTGGAAGCGCTTCACAGCGCTTCCATCGACGAGGAGCACCGCACTATCATGAGTGCGGTGATCTAGAAGGTTCAGTCCGCCAAGAGCGGATTGACTGAAGCCTGTGCCAGCCTTCTAACAGGCTTTGAGGTAAGTGTTTTAAAATGTAGTAGAAATATTACCGCATAGACAGTAGCCCCTGATGCTTTGTTCGGTGTTCACAAAGAAAAGCCGAACAAAGGATCAAATAATATCGCAGGAGTCTAGTATAAGTGTGTCAATATGCATATGCAGGCTTCGCTGCTGGCGTCCGCCGCACTAACTGCGGAGGTCGCCGTACTGAAGCAGGACCTCGAGGGGTCCAGGAAAGAGCTTGGCCTTGCCAAGAGGCAGCTCGAGGAGAACAAGGGTAAGTAATACCCTGTCTATAGATATGTATATGTAAAAGAAGATGAGATTGCAAAATGATAGGATCATCGTATATTTGTCAGGGGCCACGACCGAGGTGGCGAACCTGAAGCAAGCGCTAACCAAGGCCGAAGATAAAGCAGCCAAGGAGCGCGCCGAGCGAGAGAAGCACGAGGCTCGGGTGGGTGAGGTGCAGTAAGAGCTCCAGGCTCTCGTGGCGAAGCACGAGGCATTGGAGCTTGACTCAAAGACGCGGGAGTCTGAGCTTGCCGCTTCCCACGAGAGCGCAAAGAGTGCAAAGGCCAAAGCCCAAAAGGCTCTCCAAGAGATCGACGCGATGAAGAAGATAGCGGCGGGTAAGACTTTCTATATGCAAAGCAAGCATGTAAAAGTAAATTACCGATTACTTACCCGAATCCAGCGCTCTCCATGAGCATTCGCAGATTTTCCCTGCAGCGTGTCCGATGCCGCACAATTTTACCAGGTCGAGGATGGAAGCTCAACGGAGAAGCTGTTCTGGTCTCAGTATGCTGAGGCTGAACACCCGGTGCCAATGAGCGACCAGCTGAAGCAGATGGTCGAGCTACATAAGGTGGCCGATCTGGCCACGAGGAGCTTTATAGTCCGGCTGTGGCCTGGCGACGCCCTTCCGAACAGCTTCTTCGGCCTGGTGAGGCGGCTTGTGGATGCCTACCCGCGGCTGGAGGTCGTCAAGCGATCTGTCTGGATTGAAGGTGCACGCCAGGCTTTTGCCCGTGTGAAATTGCAGTGGGTCAAGCTAGACGCCGTGAAGCTGATCAAGGAGGGGCCGCCGGAGGGCAAGGAGCATCGCCACCCCGAGATGTACTATGAGGGTGTTCTGCCGGGTGCCCGTCTTATAGCGGACGAGTGTTTAAAAGATGTAATATTTGAATGAGACTTGCTCGTTTTATCCTGTATTTATGAAAACTTGTTTCATATGCGCTATGCAACGCTTGTTTGAATTTAAAATATTACCTTCTGTTTGGCTGTTTATAATCTGAGAGATGGCTAGTCCTCGGCTTCTGCCCCCATGCCACGAGTGCTGGGGTGTTCGGGATAAACCTGAGCACTCTTGTTCCCATGTTTGGGTCCTTCGAGGGAGGTGCTCAGCACAATGAACAAGGCAACCGGACTAATAATGCTTTATCACTCTCACTTAGCCATAGAATTCTATAATTTTAAATTTTGGCGAAGCCCCTGGTATTCGGAAGGCCGAATTTGGGGCGTGATACACGCCTTTAAGCCGGACAGGGCCGGCCCCTCGCTCTAAGAGGCATAAGTCTTTAGGGACTCGAAAACCTCGCCGAACAGCGACCAGTCTCTCGCCTTATCATGACAATAGTTTTAGCTTTCTCTATTGAGGTGCTGAACCCAGCAGAACCGGGGCACAATCGCAGTAGTTCTCCTAGCGCTACCTTAGCCGATAGAGTGGAACGTAAGGTACCAAAATATAGGAGCCGGGCAAACCCAACATTTGACCAAAGACATGATTCGGAGCTGATGCATATAATACTATAAGTTTGGGGTGCCACACTTGTGAAAGTGTTCAAACTTTTCACACCGTATTGTGAGGTACATAAGCCCCTGGTGTATTAGCCGTACCAAGGTGTACGGTTGCAAGGCGTCATTAATGAACACACACACACACACACACACACACACACACACACACACACACATATATATATATAACAGGAATGCAATAATAGTCGTAATGTCATGCATTGTTTATTAAAAAAATTGTGTTAAAGCAGAGTGATACAGATAGTGCGATAAGCAAAGAGTAGGACTATGTCCCTTCCAAGGGCAAGCTGAGGAATGATATTAAATCGAATATTTCGCTTGTTACTGTAATCAACCTGGGAATTCCGTGGTATGACATAGCTGTCTGCCTCCTTGGTTGCTGCATCATGTGTTCGGCAATAGTGCTGCCGGACAGTGTTTCCAGAGATTAAGGTCCTAAAAAAAAGAAAAATAACCAAACGGGAAGCCCCTAGTGCGGTTTAGGCCGCGTCTTGGGGCGTGCCGCAGTTGTGCCCCCTCCCCACCTATGCCCATGGTATTTTTAATGCGTAATTATGTACGCGCGGCACGAGTTTCGCCGTTGGGCTGGGATTGGGGTGGCCGCCGTATTGCTACGCGAGCTCAGATCACGCCAAGTGGTCTATTTGCCGATTGCTCCGAGCGCGCTTGAAGGTGTCCGGGCTTTGAAGCGCCGAACTGGTTGATTGCCTTGAGAGGCTGCTTTGCATTTCTGCTGCGAGGGCTGCGGTGTGCTCCTCTGTTCAGAGAGAGCGCTCCATGTTTCCATTGACTGCAATAACTCCGCAAGGTCCTGGCATCTTGAGCTTGGGTATGCATAATGCGGTACCACATTGAATCTAGCAAACGCGGTTCGCCCGAGCAGCGCGTGATAACCACTGCGGAACGGGACTATATCGAAGATTAACTCTTTGCTTCGAAAGTTACCCGGGGATCCGAAGACCACTTCCAATGTAATTAAGCCTGTGCAATGGGCCTCTACACCTGGAATGACGCCCTTAAATGTCGTTTTTGTGGGTTTGATCCTTGAGGGGTCTATACCCATTTTGCGCACCATGTGCTGATAAAGCAGGTTCAGGCTGCTGCCGCCATCCATAAGGACTCGAGTGAGGTGAAATCCGTCAATGATTGGGTCTAGGACCAGTGCGGCGAATCCGCCATGACGGATACTAGTGGGGTGGTCCCTGCAATCGAAGGTGATCGGATAGGAGGACCAAGGGTTGAACTTTGGGGCGACTGGCTCCAACGCATATATGTCCCTGAGCGTACGCTTCCGCTCCCTCTTGGGGATGTAGGTTGCGTATATCATGTTCACCGTCCGCACTTGCGGGGGAAACCTGTTCTGTCCTCCAGTGTGTGGCTGCCGGGGCTCCTCCTCATCATCGCTATGCGGCCCCTTGTCCTTCTTTTCGGCAATTAACTTGCCGGCCTGCTTGAACACCCAACAATCCCTGTTGGTGTGATTGGCTGGCTTGTATAGGTGCCGTGTATTTGACATGAGCGATCGAGTATACGGTCCAAGATGGACGGACCCGGTGTACTTTGTTTGAATGGCTTTTTCCGCTGACCGGGTTTAGAGCCTTTGAATCCTACATTGACTGCCGTATCCTCAGTATTTTCGCTGTTAATGTGGCGCTTATGTTTGTTGCGACATGACCTGCTATTGCCATCCTTGGTATCTGAGGTACCATGGTTCTTTGATATGTTATTACTGCGAGCCAGCCAGCTGTCTTCTCCCGCACAAAAGCGGGTCATGAGCATCGTGAGAGCTGCCATAGATTTTGGCTTTTCCTGACCAAGGTGCCGGGCTAGCCACTCGTCTCGGATGTTGTGTTTGAAAGCCGCCAAGGCCTCCCCATCCAGACAGTCGATGATTTGATTTTTCTTTGTAAGGAACCGAGTCCAGAATTGCCTGGCCGACTCTTCTGGTTGCTGAATTATGTGGCTCAAGTCATCGACGTCTGGTGGTCGCACATAAGTGCCCTGAAAGTTGTCGAGGAATGCGGCTTCCAGATCTTCCCAACAGCTAATGGAGTCCGCTGGCAAGGTGTTAAGCCAATGCCGCGCTGGTCCTTTGAGCTTTAGTGGGAGGTATTTGATGGCGTGTAAGTCATCACCGCGGGCCATGTGGATGTGGAGGAGGAAATCCTCAATCCATACTGCGGGATCTGTTGTGCTGTTGTATGATTCAATATTTACAGGTTTGAAACCTTCTGGGAATTGATGTTCCATTACTTCGTCTGTGAAACATAAGGGGTGTGCGGCGCCTTTGTATTGGGCGTTTTGTCCACTGTGTTCGGCCCGGCCGGATTTGCTTTTACTGTATCCGGCGTGACGTTTATCATCTCGCAGAGTGGTGCGCTATCGTGATCCGTTGATCGATCTTGCATGCTTTGCTTTGTCCTCCAATATGTCTCGCAGGTCTGGCGTATCTCCCCATGCCTTTTTTATTTGAATGGCATCGGGGTGGAGGCTGAGCTTTTGGCTGGAATGCCTCTCTATCACGGCCATGAGGTGGCCGATCAGCCGTATCATACGCTTCTTCCTCTAGTCGGGGTAGTAACCTGCACTTTGGGTAATTCTTGGAGGGGCGCTCGAGTTTATATTCCTCGGCCGCGAGGACTTCAGTCCATCTGTCAGCTAGCAGATCTTGATCAGCTTGAAGCTGCTGCTGCTTTTTCTTCAGGCTATTTGCCGTGGCCATAAGCTGGCACTTGAAGTGCTCTTGTTCGATGGGATCCTCTGGTATGGCAAATTCATCGTCACCGAGGCTTGCCTCGTCTTCGGAGGGGGGCATGTAATTGTCATCCTCCTCCTCTCCGTCTGCCTCTCTCTCAGGAGAGCTGGCTCCCCCTCCTCCTGCTCTAAATCATGCTGGAGGGGATTGTTGTTGTCTTCGACACTATCCGGAGTGTTATTATCTCCTGTGCCGGTATCACCACTTTTGCTTTGGCGAGACTTAGAGCGGCGCCGCTGACGTCGGCGCTTGGGTTGTTTCTTGGAGGGGTCATCCTCCGCTATCTCGTCGCCATTGCCTTCTTTGGATGTATCCACCATGTATATGTCATATGACGAGGTGGCTTTCCAGTGCCCTATAGGCGCTGGTTCATGTTCGTCTCCTACATCGTCGTCCATACCGTCGATGTCTTCCGAGTCGAAGTCGAGCATGTCGGTTAAATCATCGACAGTGGCTACGAAGTGGGTGGTGGGTGGGCGTCGAATTTCTTTGTCGTCCGCATCCAAATCCTGCTGGCCATAATCCGGCCAGGGCTCTCCTGACAAAGAGAGAGACCTTAGTGAATTCAGAATGTCGCCGAAGGGCGAGTGCTGAAAGATATCCGCGGCGGTGAATTCCATGATCGGTGCCCAATCGGATTCGATTGGCAGGGGCGCGGGTGGTTCGGAGTCAGAAAAAGAGTCCGGCACCTTGGAGTCATGGGCTGCGTAAAGGATTAGGCTGGTGTTCGGCTCGATCACCGTTGAGACTGCAACCCCCTGAGGCGGTGTCTAACCACCCGACCTCGATTGGTGCAGTTGGCTCCGAGCTAAGGGTTGGAGCTGATGCGGGCGCGGCCTCTGGGGTACTGTTCGGCGGCAGAGCTAGGTCATACCCATCATGACAGTGTGGCACGCCCGGCTGTGGCTCGAATCCGTCGAAGATCAAGTCTCCGCGGATGTTGGCCGTGTAGTTCAAACTTCCAAATCTGACCTGACGGCCAGGGGCATAGCTTTCAATCTGCTCCAGATGGCCAAGCAAATTAGCCCGCAGTGCAAAGCCGCCGAATACGAAGATCTGTCCGGGGAGAAAAGTCTCACCCTGAACCGCATCGCTATCGATGATAGTAGGAGCCATCAAGCCTAACAGCGACGACATAGAGGAACTCTCAATGGAAGGACCAATGTCGGTGTCAAAACCGGCGGATCTCGGGTAGGGGTTCCCGAAATGTGCGTCTAGGCCGGATGGTAACAGGAGGCAGGGGACACCATGTTTTACCCAGGTTCGGGCCCTCTTGATGGAGGTAAAACCCTACATCCTGCTTGATTAATATTGATGATATGGGTAGTACAAGAGTAGATCTACCACGAGATCGGAGAGGCTAAACCCTAGAAGCTAGCCTATGGTATGATTGTATGTTGTGGTTGTTGTCCTACGGACTAAAACCCTTTGGTTTATATAGACACCGGAGAGGGTTAGGGTTACACAAAGTCGGTTACAAAGGAGGAGATATCCATATCCGTATTGCCCAGCTTGCCTTCCACGCCAAGTAGAGTCCCATCCGGACACGAGATGAAGTCTTGAATCTTGTATCTTCATAGTCCAACAGTCCGGCCAAAGGATATAGTCCGGCTGTCCGGAGACCCCCTAATCCAGGACTCCCTCAGAGACCCCAAAGTTTTCGTCAGAGAAAAGATAATAAAAGCATGCATCAACCCCTATGCATAGATTACCCCAATATCACCACGGGAATCCGTGAGTTGAATGCCATAACATATATCAAGTGAATCAATAAGATACCCCAATTGTCACCTCAAGTATTCATACCGCAAGACATATATCATGTGTTCTCATCTATGAATATTCAATCAGATAAGACAAAACTTCAAAGGGTAAAGACTCAATTCATCACAACAAGAGTATAGAGGGGAGAAACACCATATGATCCTACTATAAAAGCCCATGATATAGATCACGAGAGAGAGATCAAACACATAGCTACTGGTACAAACCCTCAGCCCCGAGGGTGGACTACTCCCTCCTCATCGTGGTGGCCGCCGGGATGATGAAGATGGCCACCGGAGATGATTCCCCCCTCTGGCAGGGTGCCGGAACGGGTCTAGATTGGTTTTCGGTGGCTATGGAGCCCTGCGGCGGCGGAACTTCTGATCTAGGTTAACCCCGAAGGGTTTCAGAATATTTGGGAATTTATAGTGCAAAGAAGGGGTGCGGGAGGCCACCGAGGTGGGCACGACCCACCTGGGCGTGCCAGGGGGCCCTGGCGTGCCTTGGTGGGTTGTGCCCCCCTCGGGGAACCCCCAGGTGCAACTCTGGCCCATCGGGTTCCTTTTGGTCAAAAAAACCTCTGTAAAGTTTCACGGTGTTTGGACTCCGTTTGATATTGATTTCCTGCGATGTAAAAAACATGCAAAAAACAACAACTGGCACTGGGCACTGGGTCAATAAGTTAGTCCCAAAAAATGATATAAAGTTGCTATAAAATGATTGTAAACACCCAAGAATGATAAAATAACAGCATGAATACTTCATAAATTATAGATACGTTGGAGACGTATCAAGTCTACACTCCACAGCCTGGCGCCTAGCATCACCCTCTATAAATACATGCAAGAATTGTGGAAGTTGTTAAAAATTTTAGAGTCAAAAGTTGGATATTTTGGGTTAGAGATTGATAGTTTTTTGTCGCTAAAAGTTTCCACTAAAAAGTTACTCCCTCCATCCCACAATATAAGATCATTTTGCAAGCTAAAACGATCTTATATTATGGGACGAGGGCAGTACTATTTTCAGCTCATTGTATGCAGGGTCGGTGCTAGAATTTTGGAGGCCCTAGTATGAACTCGTATAATTGGCCTAACTAGTAGAGTAAAAGAAGGAATTCCACAAAAAATCATTATAAAGTCATTCAAGGATCAAAGATATCTGAGATGTCCATTAGAGGGGGAGTGTGTGTGTTAGTAGATTGCCAAATTTAATCTGTTTTTCTTAGTTGCTTTTATAGGCTAGTGCAGAATTGAAGGTACCTCCAGTCATTTTTACTCCGCATGTTAAATGTGTATCAAGTCAAACTTTGCAAAGTTTTAAAAAATTATATTAAAAGATATCAACATCTACTATACCAAATACATGTACTATGAAACTACATTTCATAATAAATCTAACAATGTTGATTTGGTATTGTGAAAGTTGATACTTTTTGTTAGATAAAACAAGAATAAATCTAACAATGAAGGCGCAATCACTATGATGGAGGAGTATTACAAGCATGAGACGACATGCCGTCTTTAGGTGTGACTACACGTGGTAAATATGAGGGCCAATACATAAGTGTCCTTGGATGACAAGTAAACGAGTTGTACTCGTACGCGTCGACATCAATGCAACGCCCACACCATTTGTACTATGTCTAGTCCAATATGGTAGAATTTGGATCATAATTTAACAATCTCAACCTTGAACGAAATTCCTTCTAGTAATGGAACAAAGTAAATAACTCCATCCAAATTAGCATAAACACCTCGTGCATCAAAGTCCATAGGACTAGTGAGAAATACCAACTAAGCCTGAGCAAAGTTCAAACCTATTGGTAGGAACTAGTTTTGTCATCATATGAATAGGATTATCATGAGTACTTATCTTGCATACTTTCAAATCACCTTCAACAATAACATCTCGAATATAGTGAAATCTAACATCAATGTGCTTTGTTCTCTCATGATACATTGGATTCTTTGTAAGACATATAGCACTTTCACTGTCACTAAATATGGTAGGGTAAGATGAATATCCGCTAGGTAGTTTCTTTGCATGCCTCAAAAATGGCCATATACTCGGCATCAGTAGTGGAACATGCCACAATAGACTGCAAAGTTTCTCTCCAACTCACAACACAACCACCAATGGTGAAAACATAACCTGTGAGTGATCTTCTCTTACCCAAATCACGAGCAAAATCAGAATCAAGAAAACCAACAAGTCCATATCTAGTTTTCCCAAACTACAAATAAGCATTAGAAGTACCTCGCAAGTATCTGAAAATCCACTGAAGTGCTTTCGAATGCTCTTTTCGAGGATTAGCCATGTATCTACTAACAACACTCAATGCATATGATATATCCGGACGAGAATAAACCATGGCATCCATAAGTGAACCAACTGCACTCAAATAGGGAACTCTAGACATGTACTCAATATCTGCATCTGACTTAGGACATAAAGCTGATGATAATTTGAAATGTGCATCAAACAGAGTACTTACTGGCTTGGCATTAATTATGCATATTAAAACGACAACTTGACCATAAGGTCGGATGTTTCTGTGAGCAGTAAGCAGTGGATCTGGAAGGGGCGAGGCCTTCATTTCGTTGGCAGAAGCAGAAACGAAGAACTTTATCAATATATCCTTTCTAGATTAGATATATACTTTTCCAGATGGTCTATCTCTGGATATTTCCATGCCAAGTATTTTCTTTGTTGCACCCAAATCCTTCATCTCAAATTGATTACTCAATATCTTCTTTAGTTCATTAATCTTTTACATACTCTTTGTAGCAATTAGCATATATATCATCAACATAAATGAGAAAATAAATAGTTGAACCATTGACAGTTTTCAAATAAACATAGCTATCATAATTAGACTTTTTGAAATTTTGAGAGGGCATAAAGGTGTCAAATCTCTTGTAACACTGTGTAGGAGATTGCTTCAATCCATAAAGAGATTTATTTAACTTACTTAAAAGCTTTTCTTTTCCAGGAATAACAAAACCTTCAGGTTGTTCCATATAAATATCCTCTTCTAATTCTCCATGTACGAATGCAGTTTTAACATCCAATTGTTCAAACTCAAAATCATGCATGGCAACAATACGAGTAAAGTGCAAATAGAGCTATGCTTCACAACGGGAGAAAAGGCTTTAGTATAGTCAATACATGGAATTTGGCTATAACTTTTAGCAACTAACGTTGTTTATATCTTGTCTCATCATTAGGAGAAACACCTTCTTTTCTTTTGAAAACCCACTTGCAACGGACATGTTTCTTCTCTCTAGGTAATCCTACTAAATCCCAAGTGCCATTCTTTTCAAGTGATTCCATATCATCATGCATAGCAATCATCCACGTATTGCTATTACCAGAATTACTAGCCTCAGAAATGAAGAAGGCTCAACATTAGCTTCAATTTCCTCTGCAACATAAAAAGCAAAAGAAACAATATTGCACTCTTCAATTAACCTTTTAGGTTTATTAATACCCCACCTAACTATGTCACATGCAAGATTTGAACAGGGTGGAACAATAGGTTGATTTGGAGTGGGAGTGACATGTTCATCATCATCGACGGATTCATCATGTGCATCAACATTTTCCTTATCGGATGTATCACTGGAATCAATAACATGCTCCACATGAACAGTAGGCTTCTAAACAGTAGGCTGTTGTTCACTCTCAACAGGAACATTAGTAGATGGAACATCATGTAACATAGCAAATTCATTAAAGATAACATTTCTTCTAATAACAACCTTCTGGGTTTCAGGATTCCACAATTAAAAACCTTTAACACCAGATTTATAACCAAGAAAGATGCACTTAACAGCCCTAGGCTCCAACTTTCCATTATCAACATGAGCATAATTAAGTAGTGCAAGCAAAAACTCTCAACTATGAATAATCAGTAGGAGAACCAGACCATACCTCAATTGGAATTTTCTTATTAAGAGCAATAGATGGTGAACGGTTAATGAGATAACAAGTAGTGGAAGCGGCCTCAGCCCAAAAACGCCTATACAAACCTGCATTGGACAACATGCAATGGGCTCTGGAAATAATGGTCCTGTTTATACACTCAGCAACACCGTTTTGTTTAGGAGTATAAGGAACGGTGTAATGTCTGATAATACCTTCAGACTTGCAATAATTCTCAAACGGCTTAGAACAAAATTCCACACCATTATCAGTGCGAAGTATTTTTACCTTATTTTCAGTTTGCCGCTCAATCATAATCTTCCACTCCTTAAAATATGAGAATGCTTGATATTTATCCTTCAAGAAATAAGGCCAAACTTTTCTCAAGTAATCGTCAATAATAGTCAACATGTAACTAGCACCACCTAGCGACTTTCTGTGAGATGGTCCCCATAAATCAGAATGCACATAATCAAGAATACCTTTAGCTGTATGAATGAAAGTGTTGAACTTCACCCTCTTGTGCTTGCCAAAGATACAATGCTAAAAAAATTCAATTTCCTAGTTTCATATCCATCAATAAGACCTCTCTTAGTTAACTCTGCCATACCAAGTTCACTCATATGTCCAAGACGCATATGCTAAAGGTTAGCAGCATCATAATTAGAATTCTTTACAATAAGTGGAGTTGCGTTACCTAGAACGGTAGAACCTCGAAGGTAATAAATACCATTTGTTGAACTTAAGTCACCTTTCATCACAATAAGAGAACCTTTGGTGACTTTCAAAACACTAGCTCCACCTCAATACTTGTACCCCTTTGCATTAATGGTACTCATAGAGAAAAGATTTCTCTTCATCTTTGGAATATACTGAACATCTAAATGTTATGATTGCGCCATCAAACATCTTGATTCGAATGGAACCTATGCCTTCAATCTTGCATGGTGAATTATCAAAACCCAAAACAGAACCAACAACAGTAGTAGAATCGAAAGTAGTAAACCAATCTCTATGCAGACACATATGAAAAGTACATGCGGCATCAAGTCCCCTCCCATCATTGGTCTCAGCACATCCAACAATAACAATAAGAGCACCATCGGAACTATCATCACGAGCAATATTAGCATAATTTCACCTTGTTTCTTACCTTTTGGTTTATATGTTCCATTTGTCTTTTCTTTTTTCTACAACTTGAAACATTCTGAGATGTCATCCTCGTCTCTCTTGCAATATCTGCAATACAATTTCTTGTCTATGGATTGTGACCGGCCCCTGTAGCCATTCTACTTTTGCCTCTATTTCCATTATATATGTGAGTTCTCCTTTGGCCTGCCATGAATAGATAATCCCTCGGCTTGGGATGATCTTAAATCATCACGAGGTTGAAGGAAATATGCCCTAGAGGCAATAATAAAGTTGTTATTTATATTTCCTTATATCATGATAAATGTTTATTATTCATGTTAGAATTGTATTAACCGGAAACTTAGTACATGTGTGAATACATAGACAAACAGAGTGTCCCTAGTATGCCTCTACTTGACTAGCTCGTTAATCAAAGATGGTTAAGTTTCCTAGCCATGGACATGTGTTGTCATTTGATGAACGAGATCACATCATTAGAGAATGATGTGATGGACAAGACCCATCCATTAGCTTAACACTAAGATCGTTTAGTTTATTTCTATTGCTTTCTGATACGTCTCCATCGTATCTACTTTTCCAAACACTTTTGACCTTGTTTTGGACTCTAACTTGCATGATTTGAATGGAACTAACCCGGACTGACGCTGTTTTCAGCAGAATTGCCATGGTGTTATTTTTGTGCAGAAATAAAAGTTCTCGGAATGACCTGAAAATCAAAGGAGACACGTTTTGGAATAAATAAAGAATACTAGTGAAAGAATCAACACCAGGGGGCCCACAGCCTATCCACGAGGGTGCAGGGCGCCCCCCTAGGGTGCACCCCTGCCTCGTGGGCCCCCTAAGGCTCCACCGACGTCAACTCCAACTCTATATATTCACGTTCAGGGAGAAAAAATCAGATAGAAGGATTCATCATGTTTTACGATATGGAGCCGCTGCCAAGCCCTAATCTTCATCGGGAGGGCTGATCTGGAGTCCGTTCGGGGCTCCGGAGAGGGGAATCTGTTGAAATCGTCATCACAACCTTCCTCCATCACCAATTTCATGATGCTCACCGCTGTGCGTGAGTAATTCCATCCTATTCTTGCTGGACGGTGATGGGTTGGATGAGATTTATCATGTAATCGAGTTAGTTTTGTTAGGGTTTGATCCCTAGTATCCATTATGTTCTAAGATTGATGTTGCTATGACTTTGCCATGCTTAATGCTTGTCACTAGGGCCCGAGTGCCATGATTTCAGATCTGAACCTATTATGTTTTCATGAATATATGTGAGTTCTCGATCCTATTTTGCAAGTCAATAGTCACCTACTATGGGTTATGATTCGGTAACCCCTGTCGGCGTTCTGGGAACGGGGGTCCCCAGACTTGCCTGCCTGCGGCCCACTTCTACCTCTTGAGCACTGCGTTGGTTTTCCCTTGAAGAGGAAAGGGTGATGTAGTAAAGTAGCGTAAGTATTTCACTCAGTTTTTGAGAACCAAAGTATCAATCCAGTAGGAGATCACGCTCGCGTCCCACGCACCTACACAAACAAATAAGAACCTCGCAACCAACGCGATAAAGGGGTTGTCAATCCCTTCACGGTCGCTTACGAGAGTGAGATCTGATAGATATGATAAGATAATATTTTTGGTATTTTTATGATAAAGAGAAATAAAGATGCAAAGTAAAATAAACGCCAATATAAATAACTAAGTGTTGGAAGATTAATATGATGGAAGATAGACCCGGGGCCATAGGTTTCACTAGTGGCTTCTCTCAAGAGCATAAGTATTACGGTGGGTAAATGAATTACTGTCGAGCAATTGATAGAATTGAGCATAGTTATGAGAATATCTAGGAATGATCATGTATATAGGCATCACGTCCGCAACAAGTAGACCGAAACGATTCTGCATCTACTACTATTACTCCACACATCGACCGCTATCCAGCATGCATCTAGAGTATTAAGTTCATAAGAACAAAGTAATGCTTTAAGTAAGATGACATGATGTAGAGGGATAAACTCACGCAATATGACATAAACCCCATCTTTTTATCCTCGATGGCAACAATACAATATGTGCCTTGCTGCCCCTGTTGTCACTGGGAAAGGACACCGCAAGATTGAACCCAACGCTAAGCACTTCTCCCATTGCAATAAAGATCAATGTAGTAGGCCAAACCAAACTGATAATTCGAAGAGACTTGCAAAGATAAACCAATCATACATAACAGAATTCAGAGGAGATTCAAATATTGTTCATAGATAAACTTGATCATAAACCCAGAATTCATTGGATCTCGACAAACACACCGCAAAATAAGATTACATCGAATAGATCTCCAAGATAATCGAGGAGAACTTTGTATTGAGATCCAAAGAGAGAGAAGAAGCCATCTAGCTACTAGCTATGGACCCGAAGGTCTGAAGTAAACTACTCACACATCACCAGAGAGGCCATGGAGTTGATGTAGAGGCCCTCCATGATCAATGCCCCCTTCGGCGGAGCTCCGGAAAAGGCCCCAAGATTGGATCTCTTGGGTACAGAAGGTTGCGGCGGTGGAATTAGGTTTTTGTGGTGCTCCTGGATGTTTGGGGGGTACATGGATATACATAGGAGGAAGAAGTAGGTCGGTGGAGCAACAAGGGGCCCACGAGGGTGGAGGGCACGCCCCCCTGCCTCGTGGCCTCCTCGATTGTTTATTGACGCCCACTCCATGTCTCCTGGATCACGTTCATTGAGAAAATCACGTTCAGAAGGTTTCATTCCGTTTGGACTTCGTTTGATATTCCTTTTCTGCGAAACACTGAAATAGGCAAAAAAAACAGCAATTTGGGTTGGGCCTCCGGTTAATAGGTTAGTCCCAAAAATGATATAAAAGTGTAAAATAAAGCCCATCAACATCCAAATAGATAATACAATAGCATGGAGCAATCAAAAATTATAGATACGTTGGAAACATATCAAGCATCCCCAAGCTTAATTCCTGCTCGTCCTCGAGTAGGTAAATGATAAAAATGAATTTTTGATGTGGAATGCATTTTCTAACATATTTCTCAATGTAATTTTTCTTTATTGTGGCATGAATGTTCAGATCCAAAAGATTCAAGATAGAAGTTTAATATTGACATGAAAATAGTAATACTTCAAGCATACTAACTAAGCAATTATGTCTTCTCAAAATAACATGGCCAAAGAAAGTTATCCCTACAAAATCATATAGTCTGGCTATGCTCCATCTTCACCACACAAAATATTTAAATCATGCACAACCCCGATGACAAGCCAAGCAATTGTTTCATACTTTTGGTGTTCTCAAACTTTTTCAATCTTCACGCAATACATGAGCGTGAGCCATGGATATAACACTATATGTGGAATAGAATGGTGGTTGTGGAGAAGACAAAAAGGAGAAGATAGTCTCACATCAACTAGGCGTATCAACGGGCTATGGAGATGCCCATTAATAGATATCAATGTGAGCGAGTAGGGATTGCCATGCAATGGATGCACTACAGCTATAAGTATATGAAAGCTCAACAAAAGAAACTAAGTGGGTGTGCATCCAACTTGCTTGCTCACGAAGACCTAGGGCATTTTGAGGAATCCCATCATTGGAATATACAAGCCAAGTTCTATAATGAAAAATTCCCACTAGTATATGAAAGTGATATCATAGGAGACTCTCTATCATGAAGATCATGGTGCTACTTTGAAGCACAAGTGAGGAAAAAGGATAGTAGCATTGTCCCTTCTCTCTTTTTCTCTCTTTTTTGGGCCTTCTCCTTTTTTATGGACTTCCTCTTTTTTTCGTTCGGAGTCTCATCACGACTTGTGGGGGAATCTTAGTCTCCATCATCCTTTCCTCACTTGGGACAATGCTCTAATAATGATGATCATCACACTTTATTTACTTAAAACTCAAAAATTACAACTCGATACTTAGAACAAAATATGACTCTATGTGAATGCCTCCGGCAGTGTACCGGGATGAGCAATGATGCATGAGTGACATGTATGAAGAATTATGAACGGTGGCTTTGCCACAAATACGATGTCAACTACATGATCATGCAAGCAATATGACAATGATGAAGCGTGTCATAATAACGGAACGGTGGAAAGTTGCATGGCAATATATCTCAGAATGGCTATGGAAATGCCATAATAGGTAGGTATGGTGGCTGTTTTGAGGAAGGGTATATGGTGGGTGTATGATACCGGCGAAAAGTGCGTGGTATTAGAGAGGCTAGCAATGGTGGAAGGGAGAGAGTGCGTATAATCCATGGACTCAACATTAGTCATAAAGAACTCACATACTTATTGCAAAAATCTATTAGTTATCGAAACAAAGTATTATGTGCATGCTCCTAGGGGGATAGATTGGTAGGAAAAGACCATCGCTTGTCCCCGACCGCCACTCATAAGGAAGACAATGAATAAATAAATCATGCTTTGACTTTGTCACATAACGGTTCACCATACGTGCATGCTACGGGAATCACAAACTTCAACACAAGTATTTCTCAAATTCACAACTACTCAACTTGCATGACTCTAATATCACCATCTCCATATCTCAAAACAATTATCAAGTATCAAACTTCTCATAGTATTCAATGCACTTCTATGAAAGTTTTTATATTATTCCTAAAAGCAAATTTCCATGTTGTTCTAAAGGACTCTCAAAATAATATAAGTGAAGCATGAGATATCAACTATTTCTATAAAATAAAACCACCGCCGTGCTCTAAAAGATATAAGTGAAGCACTAGAGCAAAAACTATATGGCTCAAAAGATATAAGTGAAACACATAGAGTAATCTAACAAATTTCAAATCATGTGAGTCTCTCTAAAAAGTTGTGTAGAGCAAGGATGATTGTGGTAAACTAAAAAGCAAAGACTCAAATCATACAAGATTCTCCAAGCAAGACACATATCATGTGGTGAATAAAAATATAGTTCCAAGTAAAGTTACCGATAGACGAAGACGAAAGAGGGGATGCCTTTCCGGGCATCCCCAAGCTTAGGCTTTTTGGTGTCCTTGAATTTTACCTTGGGGTGACATGGGAATCCCCAAGCTTAGGCTCTTTCCACTCCTTGTTTCATAATCCATCAAATCTTTACCCAAAACTTGAAAACTTCACAACACAAAACTTAAATAGAAAATCTCGTGAGTTCCGTTAGCGAAAGAAAACAAAACACCACTTCAAGGTACTGTAATGAACTCATTATTGATTTATATTGGTGTTAAACCTACTGTATTCCAACTTATCTATGGTTTATAAACTCTTTTACTAGCCACAGATTCATCAAAATAAGCAAACAACACACGAAAAACAGAATCTGTCAAAAACAGAACAGTCTGTAGTAATCTGTAGCTAACGCAAACTTATGGAACCCCAAAAATTCTAAAATAAATTTCTGGACGTGAGGAATTTGTCTATTAATCATATTCAAACATAATTAACTAAATAGCACTTTCCAAATAAAAATGGCAGCAATTCTCGTGAGCGCTAAAGTTTTTGTTTTTTACAGCAAGATTAAAAAGACTTTCCCCAAGTGTTCCCAACGGTTCTACTTGGCACAAACACTAATTAAACACAAAAAACACAACCAAAACATAGGCTAGATAAATTATTTATTACTAAATAGGAGAAAAAATCAAGGAATAAAAATAAAATTGGGTTGCCTCCCAACAAGCGCTACCGTTTAACGCCCCTAGCTAGGCATAAAAGCGAAGATAGATCTAGGTATTGCCATCTTTGGTATTAGGAAAGAAAAGAGAAAATTTCTTTTCTATAGCATTTATCTTTCTATTTTGAGATAGCACGTGACCATTAATGGTGGAAGAAAGATTAAGCACGTTACGGAAATTGGCATCTAAGCTATCCTTCATTTCTTTGATAATTTCATTTTGATAAAAGCACAAAAGAGAGGTAGATTCAACCTTCTCATTCATGGGGTGCCGAAATATAGTTTTCATCTTTTCATAATTATCAATGGGATCCCCCTCAAGAAAACCCTCTTCAAAAATAGAATCTAGAACTTGCTTGAACGAGGAGGGTAGACCAATATAAAAGCTTTTCAGTTAAACCTCAATTTGATATTGTGGCACATAGCTAGCTCGGATCCTTAATAGCCTATCCCAAGCATCTTTCAAAGATTCATCAAGTAAATAACAAAAAATTCCGGGATCATCTTCATCAAAATTATTCAAATTCTCATTGATAACCCCAGTAGGTCTCTCCATAGCATCATTATTTATGAGCTTAGAGAGGACAGCAGGACTATCCAAGGTAAAACCCAAGAGAGAACCCTTAGCCCTTTTTGAACCGGCCATGGTACAAGAAAACAAATGGGAAATGAGACGAATAAAACGGCAAGGGTGAAGTGGGGGAGAGGAAAACGAGAGGAAAATGGCTAAATAATGTAATGCGAGGGATCAGAGTTTGTGATGGCTACTTGGTATGTCTTGACTTGTGCGTAGACTCTCCGGCAACGACGCCAGAAATGGCTCGTTGTCGGGAGTCAAATCTTGACTTGACTTGGCGCGAATCTCCCCGGCAACGGCACCAGAAATCCTTCTTTCTACCTCTTGAGCACTGCGTTGGTTTTCCCTTGAAGAGGAAAGGGTGAGGCAGTAAAGTAGCGTAAGTATTTCCCTCAGTTTTTGAGAACCAAGTATCAATCCAGCAGGAGATCACGCTCGAGTCCCACACACCTACACAAACAAATAAGAACCTCGCAACCAACGTGATAAAGGGGTTGTCAATCCCTTCACGGTCACTTACAAGAGTGAGATCTGATAGATATGATAAGATAATATTTTTGGTATTTTTATGATAAAGAGAAATAAAGATGCAAAGTAAAATAAACGGCAATAGAAATAACTAAGTGTTGGAAGATTAATATGATGGAAGATAGACCCGAGGGCCATAGGTTTCACTAGTGGCTTCTCTCAAGAGCATAAGTATTACGGTGGGTAAACGAATTATTGTCGAGCAATTGATAGAACTGAGCATAGTTATGAGAATATCTAGGTATGATCATGTATATAGGCATCACGTCCGCAACAAGTAGACCAAAACGATTCTGCATCTACTACTATTACTCCACACGTCGACCGCTATCCAGCATGCATCTAGAGTATTAAGTTCATAAGAACAGAGTAATGCTTTAAGTAAGATGACATGACTCATGCAATATGATATAAACCCCATATTTTTATCATCGATGGCAACAATACAATATGTGCCTTGCTGCCCCTGCTGTCACTGGGAAAGGACACCACAAGATTGAACCCAACGCTAAGCACTTCTCCCATTGCAAGAAAGATCAATCTAGTAGGCTAAACCAAACTGATAGTTCGAAGAGACTTGCAAAGATAAACCAATCATACATAAAAGAATCAGAGGAGATTCAAATATTTTTCATAGATAAACTTGATCATAAACCCACAATTCAACGGATCTCGACAAACACACCGCAAAATAAGATTACATCAAATAGATCTCCAAGAGAATCGAGGAGAACTTTGTATTGATATCCAAAGAGAGAGATGAAGCCATCTAGCTACTAGATATGGACCCGAAGGTCTGAAGTAAACTACTCACACATCACCGGAGAGGCCATGGAGTTGATGTAGAGGCCCTCCATGATCAATGCCCCCTTTGGCGGAGCTCCGAAAAAGGCCCCAAGATGGGATCACTTGGGTACAGAAGGTTGC
>NC_041384.1:574989231-575033238 GCF_002162155.2 Triticum dicoccoides | reverse complement strand
GGGGTACGTGGATATATATAGGAGGAAGAAGTAGGTCAGTGGAGCAACGAGGGGCCCATGAGGGTGGAGGGCGCTCCCAGGGGGTAGGCGCGCCCAGGGGGGTAGGCGCGCCCCCTGCCTCGTGGCCTCCTCGATTGTTTCTTGACGCCCACTTCAAGTCTCCTGGATCACGTTCGTTGAGAAAATCACGTTCCCGAAGGTTTCATTCCGTTTGGACTCCGTTTGATATTCCTTTTCTGCGGAACACTAAAATAGGCAAAAAACAGCAATTTGGGCTGGGCCTCCGGTTAATAGGTTAGTCCCAAAAATGATATAAAAGTGTAAAATAAAGCCCATTAACATCCAAAATAGATAATATAATAGCATGGAGCAATCAAAAATTATAGATACGTTGGAGACGTATCACCCACGGCGTCGCTCTGTGAGCGGGCCCGTATGGCCCATCTTCACCAACAAGCATTCAAGACCCTCCCGAGGGGCCAAGCCTCGCGAGGCGGACGACACAAGACCTCCTCGGGAGCGGCCTCATCAGGCTGGCTCGCGAGGGGCGGAGAGACCAAGGACAGGCGAGCGCCAGCATGCACAATGTCCCATTTTCCTCTTTGGTGCTAAAGAGGCGAGTGCAGGTGCGGAGTCCCGAGGCGTCAAGCAAAGGTTTCCATATCGGTGCAGCAAGACCAAGACAAGCAGGACGGCAAGACGGAGGTCACCGTGGAGCCCAATACGGCGTCGCCACCAGAGCCTTTGGCAGGCGAAGACTGCTTTTGTCACGATAACTTGCACTAGTTGTCCCCTTTCAAATTGGCCGTTGTTGGCTCCCTTCCCGCTCAATATTTGGGGAGAGGACCAGGGCCTTTATAAATAGGGCAAGCCACCACCGTAGGCAGGGAGACCTCATCTTGGCCCGGATCCATTCCACCAAGACCACCACACAAACTCACCAAACACAAGAGCACCTCTCCTCAAGAGGCTGTTCTTCCCCTTGTACTGTTCATCCTCAACCCGAGAGGCAATCCACCACCACCATACTGGAGTAGGGTATTACACCACAACGGTGGCCTGAACCAGTATAAATCTTGTGTCCCTTGTGTTGCGAGTTCGTCGAGCTAGCCTCTGAGATCGTAGCGAGGTTAGGACGTGGATCGGTAGGGGGAGATCTTCGTGCGCACCCCAATGTTCGAACCTTGAGGGTTTTGCCGGAACCCGAAATCCGACATTTTGCGCGCCAGGTAGGGGTGTGCCGAAGCTTTCCTTCCATTGCTCCACGTCACGTCGCTTCCTCATCTCCATGGCGGACGCTCGCCGAGCTTGCGCTGAGCACCGGGCTGCCCTCGCCTCCCGCGTCGCCCAGACGGCTCCCGTAGGCGGGCCATCCCGTCGTTCTCCGTCGCCTGCTGCCAACGCCACCACCGGCCCGACGGGGAACGAGCAGCAAGCGTCCTTGCTGCACCACTCGGTGCGGCGGGACGGCCGCACCGCCACTCCATCGCTGACCCCGGCCGGTTCGTCATCCCACGCTCGTCGCGCTCCCATGGACACGCAGGCCGTGCTGTGCATGGCACACGAGCTCCTGTGCGACCGCCCCATCGACGACCTCTACGAGGACTAGCTCGAACGCATCGCCGAGCTTATCAGTGCCGCAGGGGGCTCCCTGCGCCATCCCTCTCGCTGCCTTGCCCTCCGCTAGCTGCGGGCGGCATAGCCCATGGAGCGCCTCCACCACCTCTGCCCCAAGATGGAGTCTTGGCGCCAAGGCGCGCGGCCACACGGCGCGACCCACCGCGTCCGGCGCCCGCCAAGAAGAGAGAAGCTGCCAAGAAGTTCCTCGGCCACGAGAGAACGCCCCTATGCTCCCTGCGCCACCACGGAAAGACCGTGTGCCGCCTGCGGCGGTGGCGCGCGGACCCCATCAAGGACAAGTTCTCCACCAGCACAGAGTCCCAGTGACCACGGTAGGCTGCGGCGCCTTCACCCCCGAGCTGTGTAGCATCGCCTGGCCGGGCAAGTTCAAGACAGATCTGCCTCCTCGCTACGACGGCACCCCCGACCCTACGGAGTTCCTGTAGCTCTACGAGCTGAGCATCGAGGCGGCCAACGGCGACGAGAAAGTCATGGCGAACTAGTTCCCCATCGCTCTCAAGGATGGCGCCCGCTCGTGGCTCCTGAACCTGCCCCCCGGCTCCATCTCCTCCTGGGATGAGATGCGTGACCGCTTCGTCGCCAACTTCCAGGGCACTCGCGATCGCCCACCGGCCGCAGGAGACCTGCGCTGCGTCAAGAAACAACCTGGAGAGACCATGTAGAAGTACATCCAGCGCTTCAACAACGTTCGCCTCAAGATCCCCAAGGTGACAGATGAGGCTATCATCTCTACGCTCTCCGATGGCATCCACGACGTCAAGATGAAGGAGGAGCTCGCCATCCACGAGGAACTGTGCACGTCTCTGAAGCTTTTCAACCTGGTGACCAAGTGCGCAAGAGCTAAGGAGGGGCGCCTTTCCCTCCTCGATCTCCCAGCCGTGGACCCGGAGGAGAAGAAAGCGAAGGCCAAGGACATGAAGCGCAAGGGAGCAGCCATGCTCGCGGCGGAGCCGGACACCAAGCGCGGCAGGGACTAGCCCAAGTCATCCAAGAGCAGCCGATCGTTCTGCACCTTCCACAACATGCATAGCCACAACACCAACGACTGTCAAGAGCTCAGGGCCATTCGAGAAGGATGCTTCGGTCGACGCCCCGAGTGCAATGACCGGGGCTACGGCCGAGGGACGCTGGGATGACCGTGGCCCATGTCAGGAGTGGCGCGACCGGCCTCGCGAGGACCGCTGGCAAGATCAGCCTCGCGAGGGTGCCTGGAGAGATCAGCCTCGCGAGGATCGTCCTTAGGGCAATGCTAGGCTTCCTCCGCTGCCGCCACCACCAAGAAGGAATGACAACCACCATCAAGACGAGGGGGCTAGGGGGCTTCCAAGAGCCATGCTGTCGCCTGCATCTTGGGCGGAGCTCAAGCCCCAGCCTTACAATGTATCTTCAAGCAGTTTGCTCGTGAAGTGAATGTAGTCCTCCCCAGGCTCGAGGCCACACGCCCGCTCAGGTGGTCTAAGTGTGCCATCACATTCAGCTCAGCAGATCAGCTCAAGTGCGCGGCCACCGCTGGCGCCCTCCCGATGCTTTGTTCACCAGTCATCAGCAACGTGCAAGTCACCGAGACCCTTATCGACGGCGGCGCAGGGCTCAATGCCCTGTCCGTCAACACGTTCGACAGCCTCCAAGTGTCGTATGATCAGCTTCAGCCTACCAAGCCTTTCTCAAGAGTGACCGATGGCTCCACCACCCCGATCGGGCAGGCCCGCCTCCCAGTCACCTTCGGGCAGCGCGACAACTACCGCACCGAGCTCATCGACTTCGACGTCGCCCACATCCGTCTGCCATACAATGCAATCCTCGGGTACCCAGCCCTGGCCAAGTTCATGGTGGTGACCCATCACGGCTACAACGTCCTCAAGATGCCAGGCAGTGGCAGAATCATCACAGTCCTGTGCGAAGAAAGAGATGTGGATGTGCTCCCTTGAGCGCGCCTTCCAAGCTGCAGCAATCGATGACCCCGACAGCAAGGGCGAGTGCCCTCCTGTGGCCACCCCCAAGAAGAAGAAGCAACTGCTCCGTGCAGGGCCTCAGCCAAGCGGCGCCTCAAGCGGTGCCACGAATGGATCGGTGCCTGCACCTGGGGCGCCTCCCTCCATCGCACAGGAAGGCGCGCCCGGCGCCCTCCTCAGGCAGGGCTCGGGGGCTCTCTTCTGAGGGCCTCAGACCTTGCCAACATCACGAGGGAGGCGCTCAGGCATCATATGGACGTGTGCTTTGTGGCATGTCTCCCTCAGGAGGACACTGGGCATGGAGCGCTCGGCTCTCAGGAGTTCATCACAAAGGTATCTCAGGAGCTTCAGGAAGCAAGGGCAATACGCGGCGACCGCCGCCCACCTGGCATTGCTCCCCACCCTGGCGAGGGTGGTGAGCTGCGCGTTTGCATCGACATACCAGGGCTCAATCGAGCCGCATCTTAGGAGCGTTTCTGGCCTTCGCGTGTTGGGCGCTTCGAAGGTCCACCTCACAGCTACGTTCGCATGCTGTTCGGCTTGCCGGGCATGGCTGCTGCCTTCCAGCGCAGCCTATGAAGCGTCATGGCGGGTCAGGAGGCCAGGCACCACGCCGTCCTGGCGGAGATGGCGACGGTCCTCGAGGAACCACCTGGACCCCCAGAGCCTCCCGAGGCTTAGGGCCCCGATGGCTCGTGAGGCGCAGCCCCTTCACCGCGTACCTTCGGCTGCCTCAACACCCCTTCATCAACGGAACCAGGTGACATTTTGCAAGTTTATTAGGTGGGAGCGCCCTCAGGGCTGCATTATTCCTAGGCCGCGTGGGTTCGTCCCTGTGGCATGTATCCCTTCTTTTTTATGTCTTTGGCTTACCTTCCTGGGGGCACCCCTCGGGCTGCATCATCCCCAAGCCGCCCGGGCCGGACCCAGTGGCGCGTATCATTCATGCATTTACATGAGATAGCTTGCCTTCCATGCTTAATCTATCTATGACTATCACCTGCTTGATTGTCACCCCTCGCGGGAGCCACGCACTGGTCCTCTTTCTTCAGGACCCTTCGTGTGAGAGGCTTAGGCACGGCATCTGTGCTCGGTCCCGTCCCTGCAGCGTCGATAAATCCAATGACTGAGCTCTGATACGTCTCCAAAGTATCTATAATTTTTGATTGTTCCATGCTATTATATTATCTGTTTTGGATGTTTATGGGCTTTATTATACACTTTTATATTATTTTTGGGACTAACCTATTAACCTACAGCCCAGTGCCAGTTTCTGTTTTTTCCTTGTTTTAGAGTATCGCAGAAAAAGAAAATCAAACAGAGTCCAATTGACCTGAAACTTCACGGAGCTTATTTTTGGACCAGAAGAAGCCCACGGAGTATCGGAGTTGGACCAGGAGAGTCCCGGACTGCCCACGCGGGTGGGGGGCACGCCCACTCCCTGGGCGCGCCCCCTGCCTCGTGGACAGCCCGGAGGTCCACTGACGTACTTCTTCCTCCCATATATACCCATATACCCTAAAAACTTTGAAGGGCACAATAGGTCGGGAGTTACGCCGCCAGAAGCCTCCGTAGCCACCGAAATCCAATCTAGACCCGTTCCGGCACCCTGCCGGAGGGGGAATCCTTCTCCGGTAGCCATCTTCATCATCCCGGCGCTCTCCATGACGAGGAGGGAGTAGTTCTCCCTCAGGGCCGAGGGTATGTACCAGTAGCTATGTGTTTGATCTCTCTCTCTCTCTCTCTCATGTTCTTGAGGTGGTACGATCTTGATGTATCGCGAGCTTTGCTATTATAGTTGGATCTTATGATGTTTCTCCCCCTCTACTCTCTTGTAATGGATTGAGTTTTCCCTTTGAAGTTATCTTATCGGAGTGAGTCTTTAAGGATTTGAGAACACTTGATGTATGTCTTGTGTGGGATACCCGTGGTGACAATGGGGTATTCTATTGATCCACTTGATGTATGTTTTGGTGATCAACTTGCGGGTTCCTCCCATGAACCTATGCATAGGGGTTGGCACACGTTTTCGTCTTGACTCTCCGGTAGAAACTTTGGGGCACTCTTTGAAGTTCTTTGTGTTGGTTGAATAGATGAATCTGAGATTGCGTGATGCATATCGTATAATCATACCCATGGATACTTGAGGTGACATTGGAGTATCTAGGTGACATTAGGGTTTTGATTGATTTGTGTCTTAAGGTGTTATTCTAGTATGAACTCTAGGGCTGTTTGTGACACTTATAGGAATAGCCCAATGGATTGATTGGAAAGAATAACTTTGAGGTGGTTTCGTACCCTACCATAATATCTTCGTTTGTTCTCCGCTATTAGTGGCTTTGGAATGACTCTTTGTTGCATGTTGAGGGATAGTTATGTGATCCAATTATATTATTATTGTTGAGAGGACTTGCACTAGTGAAAGTATGAACCCTAGGCCTTGTTTCAACGCATTGTAATACTGTTTACGCTCACTTTTATCATTAGTTACCTTGCTGTTTTTATAATTTCAGATTACAAAAACCTTTATCTACCATCCATATTGCACTTGTATCACCATCTCTTTGCCAAACTAGTGCACCTATACAATTTACCATTGTATTGGGTGTGTTGGGGACACAAGAGACTCTTTGTTATTTGGTTGCAGGGTTTCTTAAGAGAGACTATCTTCATCATACGCCTCCTACAGATTGATAAACCTTAGGTCATCCACTTGAGGGAAATTTGCTACTGTCCTACAAACCTCTGCACTTGGAGGCCCAACAACGTCTACAACAAGAAGGTTGTGTAGTAGACATGAAGCTCTTTTCTGGCGCTGTTGCCGGGGAGGTTAGCGCTTGAAGGTATATCTTTAGATATTGCAATCGAGTCTTTTAGTTTCTTGTTTTATCACTAGTTTAGTTTATAAAAGAAAACTATAAAAAATGGAATTGAGTTTGCCTCATACGCTTCATCTTTTTAATATCTTTCGTGAGTATGATGGAAAGGAAAATTGTGCCAAAGTGTTAGAAGAAGAATGCATTAAAATGTTTGGCACTAAATCTTTGAATGATGAGCATGATTGCAATGTTGTTAGTATGAATTCCTTGAATATCCATGATGCTAATGATATGCAAAGCCACAAGCTTGGGGAAGCTATGTTTGATGATGATGATATTTTTGGTCCCCCAAGTTTTGATGAGCAAATTTATTATGATGAAAGCATGCCTCCTATTTATGATGATTATATTGATGAAAGTGGATTTGGAGAGGTCATGACTTTATTTTGTGATGAATCCACTATTCCGGAAGAGGTTCCAATTGATTATGAGAACAAAGTTGCTATCTATGATGATTATTGTGATGACTTGTATGCTATAAAGAATAATGATATCCAT
This sequence comes from Triticum dicoccoides, assembly GCF_002162155.2. Taxonomy (NCBI): domain Eukaryota; kingdom Viridiplantae; phylum Streptophyta; class Magnoliopsida; order Poales; family Poaceae; genus Triticum; species Triticum dicoccoides. The sequence continues at coordinate 575,026,268 of NC_041384.1, read as the reverse complement.
GAAACTTGTCATCATGATTTTAGTTTTCAATTGGATTGTGCCTCACATGATAATTATTTTGTTGAGTTTGCTCCCACTATTATTCATGAGAAGAATTTTGCTTATGTGGAGAGTAATAAAATTTATATGCTTGTATATCTTGAAAAGAATGCTCTATGTGCTGGTTATATTGTTGAATTCATTCATGAGCTACTGAAAATTATTATGAGGGAGGAACATATGCTTGTAGGAATTGCAATAATATCAAGTTTCCTCTCTATGTGCTTAATGTTTTGAAGTTATGCTTGTTTTGCCCTCCTATGCTAGTTGATTATTGTTCCCATAAGTTGTTCGCTCACAAAATCCCTATGCATAGGAAGTGGGTTAGACTTAAATGTGATAGTCATATTCTTCATGATGCTCTCTTTATGTTTCCATTCTTATCTTCTTTGTGAGCATCATTGAAATCATCATGCCTAGCTAGGGGCGTTAAACGATAGCGCTTGTTGGGAGGCAACCCAACTTTATTTTTGTCCCTTGCCTTTTGATCCTATTTAGTAATAAATAATTTATCTATCCTCTGTTATGATTGAGTTTTTATGTTTTAGTGAGTGTTTGTTCCAAGTAGAACCATTGGGAAAGTCTTGTTGATCTTACTGTAAAAAACAGAAACTTTAGCGCTGACGAGAATTGTTGCCATTTTTTAGTGGAGAGTGCTATTTAGTTAATTATTTTTGCAGATGATTAATAGATAAATTCCTCACGTCTATAAATTTATTTTAGATTTTTTGGGGTTCCAGAAGTTTGCATTAGTTACAGATTACTACAGACTGTTCTGTTTTTGACAGATTCTGTTTTTCATGTGTTGTTTACTTATTTTGATGAATCTATGGCTAGTAAAAGGGTTTATAGACCATAGAAAAGTCGGAATGCAGTAGGTTTAACACCAATATAAATAAAGAATGAGTTCATTACAGTACCTTGAAGTGGTGTTTTGTTTTCTTTCGCTAACGGAGCTTACGAGTTTTCTGTTAAGTTTTGTGTTGTGAAGTTTTCAAGTTTTGGGTGAAGATTCGATGGACTATGGAATAAGGAGTGGCAAGAGCCTAAGCTTGGGGATTCCCAAGGCACCCCAAGGTAATATTCAAGGACAACCAAGAGCCTAAGCTTGGGGATGCCTCGGAAGGCATCCCCTCTTTCGTCTACTTCTATCGGTAACTTTACTTGGAGCTATATTTTTATTTACCACATGATATGTGTTTTGCTTGGAGCATCATTTTATTTTATTTAGTTTTGCTTGCTGTTTGAATAAAATACCAAGATCTTAAATTCTTTAATGTTAGAGAGTCTTCACATAGTTGCACAATTATTCGACTACTCATTGGTCTTCACTTATATCTTTCGGAGTAGTTTGTCATTTGCTCTAGTGCTTCACTTATATCTTTTTAGAGAACGGTGGTGGTTTTATTTTATAGAAATAATTGATCTCTCATGCTTAACTTATATTATTTTGAGAGTACTAAACAGCATGGTAATTTGCTTTGGTTTTGAATTTAGTCCTAATATGATGGGCATCCAAGAGGGATATAATAAAAACTTTCATATAAAGTGCATTGAATACTATGAGAAGTTTGATACTTGATAATTGTTTTGAGATATGGAGATGGTGATATTAGAGTCGTGCTAGTTGAGTAGTTGTGAATTTGAGAGATACTTGTGTTGAAGTTTGTGATTCCCGTAGCATGCACGTATGGTGAACCGTTATGTGACGAAGTCGGAGCATGATTTATTTATTGATTGTCTTCCTTATGAGTGGCGGTCGGGGATGAGCGATGGTATTTTCCTACCAATCTATCCCCCTAGGAGCATGCGCATAGTACTTTGTTTCGATAACTAATATATTTTTGCAATAATTATGTGAGTTCTTTATGACTAATGTTGAGTCCATGGATTATACGCACTCTCACCCTTCCACCATTGCTAGCCTCTCTAGTACCGCGCAACTTTCACTGGTACCATAAACCCACCATATATCTTCCTCAAAACAGCCACCATACCTACCTATTGTGGCATTTCCATAGCCATTATGAGATATATTGCCATGCAACTTTCCACCGTTCCGTTTATTATGACACGTTTCATCATTGTCATATTGCTTTGCATGATCATGTAGTTGACATTGTATTTGTGGAAAAGCCACCATTCATAATTCTTTCATACATGTCACTCATGAGTCATTGCACATCCCGGTATACCACCGGAGGCATTCATAGAGAGTCATACTTTGTTCTAGTATCGAGTTGTAATCATTGAGTTGTAAATAAATAGAAGTGTGATGATCATCATTAATAGAGCATTGTCCCCCCAAAAAAAGAAAGGCCAAAAAAAGGGAAAGGCCAAATAAAAAAAAGAAAGGCAAAAAAGGGAAAGGCCAAAAAAAGGGACAATGCTACTATCCTTTTTTCCACACTTGTGCTTCAAAGTAGCACCATGATATTCATGATAGAGAGTCTCTTGTTTTGTCACTTTCATATACTAGTGGGAAATTTTCATTATAGAACTTGGCTTGTATATTCCGACAATGGGCCTCCTCAAGTGCCCTAGATCTTCGTGAGCAAGCAAGTTGGATGCACAACCACTTAGTTTCTTTTGTTGAGATTTCATACATTTATAGCTCTACTGCATCCGTTGCATGGCAATCCCTACTCACTCACATTGATATCTATTGATGGGCATCTCCATAGCCCGTTGATACGCCAAGTCGATGTGAGACTATCTTCTGCTTTTTGTATTTTCCACAACCACCATTCTATTCCACCTATAGTGCTATGTCCATGGCTCACGCTCATATATTGCGTGAAGATTGAAAAAGCTTGAGAACATCAAAAGTATGAAACAATTTCTTGGCTTGTCATCGGGGTTGTGCATGATTTAAATATTTTGTGTGGTGAAGATGGAGCATAGCCAGACTATATGATTTTGTAGGGATAGCTTTCTTTGACCATGTTATTTTGTGAAGACATGATTGCTTAGTTAGTATGCTTGAAGTATTATTATTTTTATGTCGATATTAAACTTTTGTCTTGAATCTTATGGATCTAAATATTCTTTCCACAATAAAGAGAAATACATGATGAATATGTTAGGTAGCACTCCACATCAAAAATTCTATTTTTATCATTTACCTACTCGAGGACGAGCAGGAATTAAGCTTGGGGATGCTGATACGTCTCCAACGTATCTATAATTTTTGATTGTTCCATGCTATTATATTATCTGTTTTGGATGTTTATGGGCTTTATTATACACTTTTATATTATTTTTGGGACTAATCTATTAACCTAGAGCCCAGTGCCAGTTTCTGTTTTTTCCTTGTTTTAGAGTATCGTAGAAAAGGAAAATCAAACGGAGTCCAATTGACCTGAAACTTCACGGAACTTATTTTTGGACCAGAAGAAGCCCACAGAGTATCGGAGTTGGACTAGGAGAGTCCCGGGCTGCCCACGAGGGTGGGGGGCACGCCCCCTGCCTCGTGGACAGCCCGGAGGTCCACCGACATACTTCTTCCTCCCATATATACCCATATACCCTAAAACTTCGAAGAGCACAATAGATCAGGAGTTCCGCCGCCAGAAGCCTCCGTAGCCACCGGAAGCCAATCTAGACCCATTCTGGCACCCTTCCAGAGGGGGAATCCTTCTCTGGTGGCCATCTTCATCATCCCGGTGCTCTCCGTGATGAGGAGGGAGTAGTTCTCCCTCGGGGCTGAGGGTATGTACCAGTAGCTATGTGTTTGATCTCTCTCTCTCTCTCTCGTGTTCTTGAGGTGGTACGATCTTGATGTATCACGAGGTTTTGCTATTATAGTTGGATCTTATGATGTTTCTCCCCCTCTACTCTCTTGTAATGGATTGAGTTTTCCCTTTTAAGTTATCTTATCGGATTGAGTATTTAAGGATTTGAGAACACTTGATGTATGTCTTGCGTGGGATACCCGTGGTGACAATGGGGTATTCTATTGATCCACTTGATGTATGTTTTGGTGATCAACTTGCGGGTTCCGCCCATGAACCTATGCATAGGGGTTGGCACACATTTTCGTCTTGACTCTCCGGTAGAAACTTTGGGGCACTCTTTGAAGTTCTTTGTGTTGGTTGAATAGATAAATCTGAGATTGTATGATGCATATCGTATAATCATACCCACAGATACTTGAGGTGACATTGGAGTATCTAGGTGACATTAGGGTTTCGATTGATTTGTGTCTTAAGGCGGTATTCTAGTACGAACTCTAGGGCTGTTTGTGACACTTATAGGAATAGCCCAATGGATTGATTGGAAAGAATAACTTTGAGGTGGTTTCGTACCCTACCATAATATCTTCGTTTGTTCTCCGCTATTAGTGGCTTTGGAATGACTCTTTGTTGCATGTTGAGGCATAGTTATGTGATCCAATTATGTTATTATTGTTGAGAGGACTTGCACTAGTGAAAGTATGAACCCCAGGCCTTGTTTCAACGCATTGCAATACCGTTTACGCTCACTTTTATCATTAGTTACCTTGCTGTTTTTATAATTTCAGATTACAAAAACCTTTATCTACCATCCATATTGCACTTGTATCACCATCTCTTCGCCGAACTAGTGCACCTATACAATTTACCATTGTATTGGGTGTGTTGGGGACACAAGAGACTCTTTGTTATTTTGTTGCAGGGTTGGTTGAGAGAGACTATCTTCATCCTACGCCTCCTACGGATTGATAAACCTTCGGTCATCCACTTGAGGGAAATTTGCTACTGTCCTACAAACCTCTACACTTGGAGGCCCAACAACGTCTACAAGAAGAAGGTTGTGTAGTAGACATCAAGCTCTATCTAGCGGTCCGGCCCCGTTCACGTCACCTCCCGGGGCCATTGGTGCTTGGCTTTCTCATGCGATAACCTCAGGAGATTCGTTCGGTGCAGGTTGTCTAACCATGTCGCAAGACCAACACAGCGGACAAGAATCAAGACCAGGCGTAACCCGCCTTGAGGTAGGGCCTCGTGAGTCCCGCGCTGGCTCACGAGTGCCCAGCTGCACCTCGTCTAGCCCGGTCGTGCAAGCTACATGTCAAGGTGGGGCTGTACACGCCTTGGGAGCTCTCCATAGTAGGGAGGCCCCTCCTGTGCACCGGAGGCAGACCAGCAATCACCATGGCGGCTCGAGTCCTTCCTCGCGCTAACTTGCAGGAGCTCCGTGTGGTCCACAGCGGGTGGTACTACAGACTCTCTCTCTTCTCTTGTGTGATTCGCTTGCGGGTTAAAAGGGGGGCTCCTGAGCATCGCGACTCAGGAGCTCTTACTGGCTCTCCAGCCCTCACCTGCTGGCCTTGACCATGACATCGTGACCTAGCATACCAGCGGCGGCTGAGCTCGCTCAAGGGCCGGGACCTGAGGACGCAGATCACTTAGAAAGAGCACAGAGAAGAATGGGAGGCTTGCACGGGCCTGACTTAGTTACCCTATAGTGGTCGACGCTCAAGTCTAGTGCAGTGCAGGGAAACGACTTCAGGCAACCAAGATAAGTTCATGCTTGGAATCCACCAATCACTACGGTGCGAGATGCTCGTTCACAGCAGCCCCGTTGCGGCAACATCACCTCCCTTTCTTACCTCTCGATGGCCGCTTGAGCGCTAAAGGGGACCTCCTGAGCATCGCGCCTCAGGAGCTCTTACCGGACCTTGGGCCGCTCACCTCCTGGCCTTGACCACGGCATCGCGACCTGGCATACGAGCGAGGGCTGCAGCCTGTCTGGGGACCGGGACCTGTCGGCGTAGAGCACCAAGCCGTCGCGAGGATAGAAAGGGGAGACTGAGCCAAAACTGGACGCGCACCCCTTGTTGCCCTGCTGCAGCAACATTTCCTCCCTTTCCCATCCTAAGTCAGCTGCTTGAGCGCTAAAGGGGACCTCCTGAGCATCGCGCCTCAGGAGCTCTTACTGGACCTTGTGTCGCTCACCTCCTGGCCTTGACCACGGCATCGCGACCTGGCATACCAGCGACGGCTGTAGCCTGCCAAGGGACCGGGACCTGTCAGCGTAGAGCACCAAGCTGCCGCGGGATTGGAAAGGGGAGGCTGAGCCTCAGCAGGATATGGTCTCACGCAATGTCATAACAAAGATAATATCAACAAAAGGCATTACATACACTTTACATGCCCCCACGGGGTTCGTTTCGATCCCTCCCAGGGAACAAAAGGAAAAGAATTCCTAAGGGTTCTATCTACACACCCCGGATGTCGCCGACGCCATCATCAACAATGGACCACGTGAAGCTGGCGCCAACCCTATCCAGATCAGCGACGATGGCGGCTAGACGCGGCGGCCCTCGCTCCGAGCGCAGCGAGAGCTCAGGGGCACGTAGCTGTCGTCACTTGTCTCCGGAGTCTCAACGGGCTCGGGAGAATCACTGGACCACCAGGAGTCGCCGCTGTCGCTGGAGGGGCTGCTGGTGAGGCCGGCGGCAGGCGCGGTGCCAGTCGCTGCGTCGTCCCGGCGACCGCCTTCAGGGCAGCACTCCAAGCGGCGGCCGTCCTCGTCGAAGACCTTGAAGAACAACATGGAGGCGCCGTCGTACTCGAAGTGGATCACGAGGGTGCCTTCCGCATGACACACCCGAGCGACCTTGCCCCAGCCTCTGGTCATGAAGATCTTCCCCGAGGAGACGGCCTCAACCTCCGCTCCAGTCACCGGCGCGTCGCAGTCGGCGTGCTGCAGCCAAAGCTCGAGGGGTCCCCTCGGCGGCATCTCGGCAAAGAATAAAGAGGGGAAGTGGATCCAAGTGCTCGGAGGCATCGCTGCCCACAGCACGAGCTCGCGCGAGGAATCCGCGGCGTGGTGCGACGACCATGGATGCGGCGCATGCGGCACCGCTCGCCACCTCTTCTTCCTGAGCCTACGGCTTGGGCGTACAGGGGTAACGGGTACCCAGGAGGGGGCTACTCGCACCAAGGCCTCGTCACCACCTGCATCGCCGCCGCGTCACGGCGGTGGACCGGCCTCTTCTTCGGCGGGAGCGGCCCAGGCTCATCGTGGGGAGTCTTCCCCTTCTCGGTGGCAGAAAACCTTCGGATGGGCGCCATTGGTGTCGCTACCGACGATGGAGCAAGAGGGAGAAGCGAGCGGAATGGAAGAGATGGGCGACAGGGCTTTGCCCCCCACACTAGTTATAGCAGGAGAAGGCCAACCAGTGCCCCCCACGATCACAGGCAATGATGGTTTTTTCCATGTATGCAGCAGTGACTCGTCAAGTCGGGCAGTTGCCGAGGCAGTGTGGGGAAGCGGAGATGCCCGCGTCCAATCAACCGCCACACGACGATCAAGGCCGTAGGCTATGGGGGCCCGCGGTGCTCCGCCCTTGACCTTTGGCTTCTCCTCGAAGCCAAGCCCGAGCGTCCCTTGGTCCCGGGGGCTATTGTCGATGTTCTGGGAACGGGGGTCCCCAGACTTGCCTGCCTGCGGCCCACGGCGTGGCTCTGCGAGTGGGCCCGTATGGCCCATCTTCACCAACAAGCATTCAAGACCCTTGCGGGGGGCCAAACCTCGCGAGGCGGACGACGCAAGACCTCCTCAGGAGCGGCCTCATCAGGCTGGCTCGCGAGGGGCGGAGAAATCAATGTGAGGCAAACCTCGCGAGGTTCTCAGGACGTGAGCCGTGACGACCAAGGCCAGGCGGGCGCCAGCACGCACAGTGTCCTTGTTTCCTCTTTGGTGCTAAAGAGGCGAGCGCAGACGTGGAGTCTCAAGGCGTTAAGCAAAGGCTTCCATATCGGTGCAACAAGACCAAGACCAGTGGGACGGCAAGACGGAGGTCACCGTGGAGCCCAAGACGGCATCGCCACCAGAGCCTTTGGCAGGCGAAGACTGCTTTTGTCAGGATAGCTTGTACTAGCTATCCCCTTTCAAATTGGCCATTGTTGGCTCCCTTCCCGCTCAATATTTGGGGAGAGGACCAGGGCCTCTATAAATAGGGCTAGCCACCACCAAGACCACCACACAAACTCACCAAGCACAAGAGCACCTCTCCTCAAGAGGTTGTTCTTCCCCTTGTACTATTCATCCTCAGCCCGAGAGGCAATCCACCACCACCACACTGGAGTAGGGTATTACACCACAACGGTGGCCCAAACCAGTATAAATCTTGTGTCCCTTGTGTTGCGAGTTCATCGAGCTACCCTCTGAGATCGTATCTAGGTTAGGACGTTGATCGGTAGGGGGAGATCTTCGTGCGCACCCCAGTGTTCGAACCTTGTGGGTTTTGCCGGAACCTGAAATCTGGCAACCCGAAGTGACAATAATCGGGACCACTCCCGGTGATGTCTATAGTTTGAGGAGTTCATGTATTCAGTAAATGTTAATGCTTTCATCCGGTACTCTATTAAAAGGAGTCCTTAATATCCCTTAGTTTCTAATAGGACCCCTCTACCATGGGAGGGTAGGACAAAAGATGTCATGCAAGTTTTTTTTCATAAGCACGTATGACTATATTCAGAATACATGCCTATATTACATTGATGAACTGGAGCTAGTTCTGTGTCACCCTATGTTATAACTGTTGCGTGAGGATCGCATCCGACATAATTATCCATCACTGATCCATTGCCTACGAGCTTTTCATATACTGATCTTTGCTTAGTTACTTTTTCGTTGCCACTGTTACAATCACTAAAAAACCAATACTATTACTTTTGCCACCGTTACCGCCGCTTCCATATTACGTTGCTACTAAATACTTTGCTGCAGATATTAAGTCTTTTAGGTGCGGTTGAATTCACAACTCAACTATTAATACTTGAGAATATTCTTTGGCTCCCCTTATGTCGAATCAATAAATTTGGGTTGAATACTCTACCCTCGAAAACTGTTGTGATCCCCTATACTTGTGGGTTATCAAGACTATTTTCTGGTGCCATTGCCAGAGAGCATAGCTCTATTCTTTGAGTCTCTTGGGATTTTTATCTATTGATCACTATGAGGAACTTGAAAGATGAAAGAACCAATATTTTTCCCTCAACTACGAGGGGAGGTAAGGAACTGCCATCTAGCTCTACACTTGATTCACCTTCTATTTTGAGTAAACTTGCAACACCTACACCTGCTATTGATTCTGATATGTCGCATGTTATTGATGATGCCACTTCCGCTATGCATAATGCTTATGATGAAACTACTTCTATGCTTGATAATATTGTGCCATTAGGTGAATTTCTTGATGAACAATTTCTAGGGTTAGAGAGAATGAAATTATTGAAACTGATAATATTGATGAAAGTGATGATGAAGATTCTCCCCCTAAATATGAATTGCCTGATGTGCCTGAGGGTTATGTTATGGATGAAGAAACTGCTAGAGACCTTTTTGCTTGCAAAGATAGATATGATCTTAAGAAATTGTTAGCTAAGCTGAAAGAAAAATCTTTGAATGCTAGAATGACATATGACCCTTCTTTTGCTACTTCACCTATCTGTATTTCTGATAAGGATTATGATTTCTCTGTTGATCCTGAGATAATTAATTTGGTTGAATCTAATCCGTTTTATGGCTACGAATCTGAAACTGTTGTGGCACATCTTACTAAATTGAATGATATAGCCACCCTATTCACTAATGAGGAAAAATTTCGTTACTACTATATCCTTAAGTTATTTCCGTTCTCGTTAAAGGCTGATGCTAAAATATGGTTTAATTCTCTTGATCCTGGTTGTGTGCGTAGTCCTCGGGATATGATTTATTACTTCTCTGCTAAATATTTCCCCGCTCATAAGAAACAAGCTGCCTTAAGGGAAATATATAATTTTGTGCAAATTGAAGAAGAGAGTCTCCCACAAGCTTGGGGGAGGCTTCTCCGATTACTTAATGCTTTGCCTGATCATCCTCTCAAGAAAAATGAAATACTTGATATCTTTTATAATGGACTAACCAATGCTTCCAGAGACCACGTGGATAGTTTTGTTGGTTGTGTTTTCAGGGAAAGAACTGTTGGTCAAGCTGAATTGCTATTGAATAATATGTTGAGTAACGATAATGATTGGACACTTCCTGAACCAATTCCTAAGCCAACTCTGAAGAAAATATGTATTCTATTTCTCAGTCCTGAAGATATGCAAGAGGCAAGGAATCTATGAAAGAAAAGGGTATTAAAGCTGAAGATGTTAAGAATTTACCACCTATTGAAGAAATACATGGTCTTGATAACCCGACATAGGTAGTAAAGGTAAATTCTCTCTATAGATTTAGTAAGGTTGAAATCCCATCTACTAAGTTTGCTAGCCAATGCTTGGATGAGTTTGATAATTTTATTATTAAAAAATAAGACTTCAACGCTTATGTTAGTAGACAATCGAAACGTAATGCTTATATGATTGAACACTTGAGTGACTATATGTCTAGAGTTAAAGGTGAACTTAAACTTATTAGTAAACATGCTTCTATGGTTACCATTCAAGTAGAACAAGTGCTTAAAGCACAAGATGATTTGCTCAATGAATTAAATAATAAGAAAAATGATAATGCTGTTAGAGTTGTGACTAGAGGGGGTAAAATGACTCAGAGAACGAATATTGATACACCTAGTTCTTCTAAAAAGAAGAAAAAGAAAAATGATAGGACTTTACATGCTTCTAGTGAACCTGTTGTTGACACACCTGAGAATCCCAATGATATTTCTATTTCTGATGTTGAAACACAATCTGGCAATGAACATGAACCTAGTGATAATGTTAATGATGATGTTCATGTTGATGCTCAACCTAGTAATAACAATGATGTAGAGATTGAACCTGCTGTTGATCTTGATAACCCACAATCAAAGAATCAACATTATGATAAGAGAGACTTCGTTGCTAGGAAGCACGGTAAAGAAAGAGAACCATGGGTTCAGAAACCCATGCCTTTCCTCCTAAACCATCCAAGAAAAAGGATGATGAGGATTTTGAGCGCTTTGCTGAAATGATTAGGCCTATATTTTTACGTATGCGTTTGACTGATATGCTTAAAATGAATCCTTATGCTAAGTATATGAAAGATATTGTTACAAATAAAAGGAAGATACCGAAAGCTGAAATTTCCACCATGCTTGCCAATTATACTTTTAAAGGTGGAATACCTAAGAAATTAAGAGATCCTGGAATACCAACTATACCATGCTCCATTAAAAGAAACTATGTTAAAACTGCTGTGATTGTCGGCGTTCTGGGAACGGGGGTCCCCAGACTTGCCTGCCTGCGGCCTGCGGCGTGGCTCAAGTGGGGGCCCAGTGTGGCCCAGCCTCATCAGCTCAAGCTCAAGACCCTCGCAAGGGGCCAAGCCTTGCGGGGCGGACGACAAGAGGCTTCCTCAGGAGCAGCCTCATCAGGCAGGCTCGCGAGGAGGCGGAGAGATCAAGGAAGGGGTGCCTCATGAGGAGCCCGTGACACAAGCCATGACGATCGAGATTAGGCGGGCGCCAGGTGGGCGCCGGCCTGCGCAGTGTCCTTGTTTCCCCTTCGCTGCAAAGGGAGCAAGCACATGCCAAGGCATCGGGCAAAGGTTACCATTCCGGTGCAACGAGACCAAGACCAGCAGAGCGATAGGACAGAGGTCACCATGGAGCCCAAGACGGCGTCATCACCAGTGCTTTTGGCAGCCGAAGACCACCTTTGGTCAGGATAACTTGTACTAGATGCCCCCCTTCAAAATGGCCAATTGTTGGCTCCCTTCCCGCTCATTTTTTGGGAAGGGGACCAGGGCCTCTATAAATAGGACTAGCCCCCGAAAAAAGGAAAGGGGGGGGGGGAAGAGAGAGGTCCAGAGAGAAACAAAGAGAGAAGAGAAAGAAAGAGAGAAAGGTCCGGACCAAGTAGAACACACTGCACCAGCTCAAGAACTCCTCTCGCGAGGCCGTTCTTCCCCTGTATTGTCCATCATCAGCCCCTGAGGCAATCCACTACACCACACACTGGAGTAGGGTATTACACCACATCGGTGGCCCGAACCAGTATAAACCTCGTGTCCCTTGTGTGTTCTTCTTTCTAGCCTAGATTTCTTGCGAGCCATAGAAGCGCGAGTCGGTAGGGGAAAGATCTCCGTGCGCACCCCAGAGTTCGAACCTTAAGGGTTTGCCGGAACCCGAAATCCGACATTTGGCGCGCCAGGTAGGGGTGCGCCGGAATCTTTCTTCCGCTGTTCGCGTGTGATCTTCCGTCGTGTCTATGGCTGACGCTCGTCAGGCTCGCGCCGAGCGCCGGGTTGCTCTCACCACCCGCGTTGCCCAGACGGTGCCCATCGGCGGACGCCCTCGTTGTTTCCCATTGCCTGCCGCCAATGCCGCCACCGGCCCGACGGGGAACGAGCAGTAGGCCTCGTCCCAGCATCCTTCGGTGTGGCGGGAGGGCCGCACCACAACCCCGTCACTGACTCCAGTCGGTTCGTCATCCCACGCCCGTCGTGCCCCCATGGACGCGCATGCCGCGCTGCTCCTGGCAAGAGAGCTCCTGCACTACCGCCCCGTCGACAACCTCTACAAGGACTGGCTCGCCCGCATCACCGAGCTTGTCAGCGCCGCAGGGGGCTCTCCTTTGCCGTCCCTCTCACTGCCTCGCCCTCCATTCCGCGCAGGGGGCGAGGATCAGGAGGCGCCTCCACCACCTCCTCCCCAAGAAGGCGCCCTGGCTCCAAGGCGCGCAGCCCCAGGGCGAGACCCTCCATGTCCGGCGCCTGTGCTGCAAGAAGGGACCTGCCAAGAGATCCCTCGTCCCCAAGAAGGTGCTCGCGCACTCCCAGCACCGGCGCGCCAAGATCGCGTCCCTGCGCCTCTACGCCGAGACCCCGCGCTGCTCCAAGCGGCGGCGCGTGGTAATCACCAGGAGCAGGCCCAGCACCAGCAAAGGGCGCCTGTGGCCACAGCAGGCTGCCACGCCTTCACCCCCGAGCTACACGGCGTCACATGGCCAGGCAAGTTCAAGCCTGATCTGCCCCTTGCTATGGTGGCACAGCGGACCCCGCGGAATTCTTGCAGCTCTACGAGCTGGGCATGGAAGCCGCCAACGGAGACAAAAAGGTCATGGCGAACTGGTTTCCCATGGCGCTCAAGGACGGCACCCGCACCTGGCTCCTGAACCTGGCTCCCAGCACGATCTCCTCCTGGGACGAGATGCGCACTCGCTTCATCGCCAACTTCCAGGGCACTCGCGACCGGTCCCCGGCCATAAGCGACCTGCGCCGCATCAAGCAACAGCCAAGGGAAACCCTCCAGAAATACATCCAGCGCTTCAACAACACTCGCCTCAGGATCCCCAAGGTGACTGAGGAAGCCATTATCTCAGCCTTCTCCGACGGCGTGCGCAACATCAAGATGAAGGAGGAACTGGCAATCCATGAAGACCTGTGCACATCCCTGGAGCTGTTCAACTTGGCGACCAAGTGCGCCAGGGCTGAGGAAGGATGCCTCTCCCTCCTTGACCTCCCGGCTACCGACCCAGAAGAGAAAAAGCCCAAGGCCAAGGATGTGAAGCGTAAGGGAGCTGTCCTGCTCGCAACGGAGCCAGACACCAAGCGAGGCAGGGATCAGCCTGAGTCATCCAAGGGTAGCCGATACTGCGTGTACAACGACCTCCACACCCACAACACCAACGAATGCCAAGAGCTCAGGGCCGTGCGATATGGGCGTATCGGCCGACGCGCCGAGCGCAACGACAGGGGCTATGGCCGAGGAGGAGGAAGAGGTGGAGGACGATGGGAAGACCGTGGCCCTCGCCAAGGGTGGCGTGACCGACCTCGCGAGGATCGCTGGCAAGACCAGCTTCGCGAGGGAGGCTGGAGGGATCAGCCTCGTGAGGATCGCCCGCACGGCAACGCAGGCCTCCCCCCTCTACCGCCACCACCAAGAATGAACAAAGACCAACATCAAGACGAGGGGGCTGGGGGCTTCCAGGAGCCGCGCGCAATCGCTTGCATCTTGGGTGGCGCCCAGGCCCCGGCATCACAGCGCATCTTCAAGCAGTTTGCTCGCGAGGTGAATGTAGTCCTCCCCAAGCTTGAGGCCACATGCCCTCTCAGGTGGTCTGCGTGCGCTATCATGTTCAGCTCAGTGGATCAGCTCAAGTGCGCGACAACGGCCGGAGTTCTCCTGATGCTTTGCTCCCCAGTCATCAGCAATGTGCAGGTCACCAGGACCCTCATGGATGGCGGAGCAGGACTCAACATCCTGTCCGTCGAGACGTTCGACAATCTCCAAGTGCCGTATGATCAGCTCCAGCTGAGGGAGTCCTGGATTAGGGGGTGTTCGGGTAGCCGGGCTATACCTTCAGCCGGACTCCTGGACTATGAAGATACAAGATTGAAGACTTCGTCCCGTGTCCGGATGGGACTTTCCTTGGCGTGGAAGGCAAGCTTGGCGATGCGGATATTCAAGATCTCCTACCATTGTAACCGACTCTATGTAACCCTAACCCTATCCGGTGTCTATATAAACCGGAGGGTCGTAGTCTGTAGGCAATCAACTCCATATACAACAATCATACCATAGGCTAGCTTCTAGGGTTTAGCCTCCTCGATCTCATGGTAGATCTACTCTTGTACTACCCATATCATCAATATTAATCAAGCAGGAGTAGGGTATTACCTCCATCGAGAGGGCCCGAACCTGGGTAAAAACATCGTGTCCCTTGTCTCCTGTTACCATCCGACCTTGATGCACAGTTCGGGACCCCCTACCCGAGATCCGCCGGTTTTGACACCGACATTGGTGCTTTCATTGAGAGTTCCTCTGTGCCGTCACAATCAGGAAGGATGCCTCCTCCCGTCTTTAAAGACGGCGCCGATGCTAAGGGAGCCTTGGCTGTCGGCCAAACCCTCCGGCTAGGTGGTTTCCTCATGACCGCCTGTTCGGCTGTTGCGCTGACGGTGACCTCTCGGGTCATCAAAAGCAACCTACACGTCAGCTTGGAGCTCGTCGAGCAGCTAGATCCAATGGAGCTCTCTTCCGTAAACGAGCTCTTGGATCGCATCGCCGCCCTGGGGGTCGCTACGGATTATGACCAGGTTGGGCTTAAACCCGATCTAAGAGAAATTAACTCTCCCCAAGTCACCCACCACGTTGCCGTGGTAGAGGCGCAGTGCGGCGACCCTTCATCTATTTTAAGGACTAGCTACGTCCGAATTCCCGACTCCTCCAAGCCGGATACCCGTGGAGAGGAGGATGTAACTCAAGACCTGAGCTTAGGATCAGGCAACGGGCTAGATTCATTGGACAACATCCAAGAATCCGAACTTCAGAGTTCGGAAACTCTTCGGTCTCCGAATCTTGGATTGGGTGAGGTTTCAGATTCAACGACACCCGCCCACCCGAACACAAGCGATCTCTCCCAAATCAGGCAGAGGCCCGAGGAAACAGTACATCATTACTGTGCCACATTCCTCCTGGTTATGAACAGGATAAAGGATTGCCGCGAGGGAGACACAATCTCAATTTTCTGCAGTAATTGCACGGATGAGGGAATCCTTAACACCGTAAGTCGTCGTGATATTACACGCTTCACTGACTTGGCATCCATAGTACAAAAATGTTGTGCGATAGAAAGCGCCTGGAAAACCGAAATAAAATTTTGGGATAATCCGGCCTTGAATAGTAATCCCGTCTGAACTAAGAGGGTGCATCATCATAGGACACCCAGGATAAACACCAAAAAGCCAAAACCCTCTACAGGGCATGGAACCGTACTGAAAAGGTGGCTTGATGGACCCTGTAGAATTCACAGTACAGAGGACGCCACACCAACTCACAGCCTTAGAGCATGTTGGATACTCCGGCAGGTGGCCAAAATTGGCGAGGACCTCTTAATTCTGGAGGCCGCAGAAAGCCAGCCCGAGGACACCAGTACCGTTCTCACAGTCTTCGAGACTTTTGCATCAAACAATATGCGAAAAAGAACACTCCGCAGCCTCGCCGAAGTCTATCAAGTTGCAACAATAAATCCATGGAGCGACACTGCTATTACCTTCAACGCAAGTGATGAACCTAGATTCCGAATAGCCCGAGCACCAGCCGCATCGGTCCTCAGTCCCATAGTGGTCGGCTTTCGTCTCACCAAGGTGCTCATGGATGGAGGCAGCGGACTGAACCTCATTTATGAGGAAACCCTTCAAAAAATGGAAATAGACTGGAACCGCGTCGAGCGAAGCAGCACAACCTTTATAGGAATAATCCCCAGTCGGGAAGCGCGCTGCACAGGAAAAATCACACTAGATGTGGTGTTCGGCACGCCGGATAATTACAGGTCCGAAGAAGTCACGTTTCAGGTGGCCGCATTTAAGAGCGGATATCACGCTTTACTAGGACGAGAAGCATTCACAATCTTTCAAGCAATACCCCATTACGGGTACATGAAGCTTAAGATGCCCGGGCCGAATGGAATTATCACTCTAGCTAGTGATCCGGACATAGCACTCTGCGCCGAAAACAAGACGGCCGCATTAGCCCTTGAGGCGCTATCCGAAGCCTTAGCGGCCGAGGAACTGACTGCACTGCGCTCCACGGTTAACAGGGATGATGTGATACTCGATAAGAGATCCAAATCCACATCCTTCAAGCCAGCCGACGAAATAGTCAAATTCCAGGTCCATCCAACGGACCCCAATAAAACAGCTTCAATTGGGGCACGACTGAACCCTGAGGCAGACGCCGCACTGCGAGAGTTCCTACGAGAGAACTGGGACATCTTCGCCTGGCACCCTTCAGACATGCCAGGGATCCCACGCAGGCTAGCCGAACACAGCTTAAATATTCTAAAAGGATTTAAACCTGTCAAACAAGCCCTTCGGCGTTTTTCTGAACCCAAGAGACAGGCTATGGGAGAGGAGCTAGCCAAGCTATTGGAGGCCGGATTCATCAGAGACATAAAACATCCGGACTGGCCAGCAAACTTGGTGATGGTACCAAAGAAGGACAAATCCTAGCGCCTGTGTGTCGATTTTAAAGACCTTAACAAGGCTTTACCAAAGGATCCCTTCCCCCTCCCCCGTATCGATCAAATTATCGATGCCACCGCAGGACATAACTCGTTGTGTTTCCTCGACGCATACTCCAGATACCATCAAATCAAGATGGCAGAATCAGACCAAGCCGCAACATCATTCATCACACCATACGGCCCATTCTGCTTCAACACAATGCCCTTCGGGCTGAAAAACGCCAGCGCAACATATCAGCGCATGATCCAGACATGTCTGGCAAACCAGATCGGCAAAACAGTGGAGGCATATGTGGATGATGTGGTCGTCAAATCAAGACATGTCGAATCTCTAGTAGACGACTTGAGGCTTACATTCGATAACCTCCGAAAATATGACATCAAGCTCAACCCGGAAAAATGCATCTTCGGCGTTCCAGCCGGAAAGCTCTTGGGCTTCATTGTATCCGGTAGAGGAATTGAAGCAAATCCAGCCAAGATCCGAGCTTTGTCACAATTGGACATCCCAAAGGACCTCAAACAAATACAAAAATTAACCGGATGTGTGGCGGCTTTAAGCCGCTTCATCTCCCGCTTGGGAGAAAAGGCACTACCCCTCTATCGCCTCCTTCGGTGCACCGAACACTTCGAGTGCACGGAGACCGCCACGGCCGGACTTGATGAAATAAAAGCCATATTGGCAACAAACCTAGTCCTGGCCGCACCGAACACCGGCGAACCAATGTTATCGTACATTGCAGCAACCCACCAAGTTGTCAGCGCAGTGCTCGTTGTCGAGCGGGAAACGGACACACACAAATTCCCCCTTCAAAGGCTGGTCTACTACATGTCCACTGTCCTCACTCCATGCAAATCACGGTACCCGCATTATCAAAAGATTGCATACGCGGTATTCATGGCATCCCGGAAGCTACGACACTACTTTCAAGAGTGTTCCATAACAGTAGCCTCGGAAGTGCCACTAAACGATATTATCAACAACCGCGATGCAACGGGCCGGATTGCAAAATGGGCCATCGAGCTTCTCCCGTTCGATATAACCTATAAGCCACGGCGAGCTATTAAATCGCAAGTTTTGGCCAACTTCTTCGCAGAATGGACGGATGCCGAGCTCCCTAAAGAGTACGACACATATTCAAACTGGATTATGCATTTCGACGGCTCCAAAATGTTGGCCGGACTGGGGGCTGGCATCGTCCTGACGTCCCCCACAGGAGACACAGTCCAATATGTGCTCCAGATCATGTACACGGATTCCAACAATGCAGCCGAATATGAGGCCCTCCTACATGGTCTCCGGATAGCAGTATCCATGGGTATCCATCGCCTAGAGGTACACGGGGATTCAAACCTCGCGATATCCCAAATAAATGGAGACTTCAACGCCAAGGACCCAAAAATGGCAGCTTACCGCAACGCCGTCCTAAAAATGTCAGCTCAGTTCGAAGGGCTGGAGTTTCACCATATAGCCCAAGAAAACAATCAAGCAGCGGACGTCCTGGCACGCATCGGAGCAAAACGTGATGCAGTCCCCCCCAACATCTTTTTGGAAAGATTGTTCAAGCCATCCGTAGCATGGGAGGGGGAACCCGCAAATAACAGCCCGGACCCAGCCACACCACTCGACGCCGAACAATCTGACACAATTGGAGGCTCTGCCAATGAAATTACACCTTCAACCCATGTAATAATGGCGGTTATCGCCCCATGGACAGAACCATTCCTAGCCTACCTTACTAGGCAGGAACTCCCGGAGGACCAAAACGAGGCCCGCTGCATAGTGCGGCGATCTAAAGCCTATAGAGTCCATGAGGGAGAGCTTTATAAGAAAAGCACTACCGAAGTCCTTCAAAGGTGCATCTCCGAAGAGGAAGGGCGGAACCTTCTGGCTGAAATTCATGCCGGACTCGGTGGTCACCACGCCGCCGCTCGGTCCCTTGTTAGCAAGGCTTTCCGTACAGGCTTTTATTGGCCGACGGCCCGGGCAGACGCTCATGACCTAGTCCAATGATGCGCTGGTTGCCAACTTTTTGCCAACCAAAGCCATATGCCACCCACCGCACTCCAAACTATACCCATCACCTGGCCTTTTGTGGTCTAGGGGCTTGACATGGTCGGACCCCTTAAAGGTGGGACCGATAGGAAAAAATACTTACTGGTCATGGTGGATAAGTTCACCAAATGGATAGAAGCCAAGCCTGTTAAAACGGCCGAATTCGGACCTGTGATAGACTTCATATCCGGGGTTGTACACCGTCATGGCGTCCCCCACAGCATCATAACCGATAACGGTACAAACTTTACAGCCGACGAGGTAAAACTCTGGTGCAAAAACATGGGCATCAAGCTCGATTATGCTTCTGTCTATCACCCACAAACCAACGACCAGGTCGAACATGCAAATGGTCTTATCATGAGCGGCATTAAACCCAGACTGGTGCGGTCCCTCAAGGAATCTAACACGCACTGGGTAGAGGAGCTCGACTCCGTGCTATGGGGGCTGCGGACCACGCCAAATCGCACCACCGGATACACACCATTTTTTATGGTGTACGGCGCAGAGGCAGTTCTGCCCTGCGACATAATTCATGACTCACCTAGAGTGCGTATGTACGAAGAAAGAGAAGCCAAGCTCGATCGGCAGGACAACTTGGACGCCCTGGAGGAGGAGCGTGACGTGGCGAAAGCCCGTTCCGCATTTTATCAACAGCAGGCCCGAAGATATCAAAGCAGAGAAGTACGGGCCAAAAATTACAATGTTGGCGAACTAGTTCTACGCCTGCCGGATAAGAAAAAGGACAAACTCAAGCCCAATTGGGAAGGTCCATTCATAATCGACCAAGTCCTGACTGGCGGGGCGTACCGCCTGCGAGATGCGTCGGATAACCGAATCGAGCCGAACCCGTGGAACGCCACCTGTCTCCGAAGATTCTATGCCTAGCGCCGGACTCTGTGTTCATCTCCTTCCTCTGTCCATTTTTTGCATTTTCTTTCTTACATTTCTCTCCTTCCCCTCTTTTCTTTTATAGCCCTTAAAGGCTCATCTAGTGACGCGCCACTCGCTCTCATTAAACCTGGGGGCTTCTTTAACAGAAGCTTATTTATATGGGCTTCACGCCCAACACATGCGTCAAACTTACGCATGTACCTTTTTCTTCACCATTATATGCATCGATATGACTTAAGTTTTGGCCAAGCTGGCTCCTGTGCTTACCCCTACGTTCCCGATTGTTCGGCTAGGCGGTAAAGGGAGCACCTCTGCGATTGTTACTGCCGGGTCAGCCGGATGTGTACCTCAGACTGGGTGAAGCCGAAAGCTAGCGTTCTTAAGGGAATATTCAATCGGTAAGATAAAAGATGATCTTTTTACTCATTTTATGCGCCCCCAGATGCTTTTTTCTGCGTCTTTTTACGCAGTCCGTACATGCACTTTAGGGCATGCCTCCCCAGCGAAAGGAACCCCTAACGAAACTATTCTCTCTGGAAGATGTTTCTTACTAACCATGTAATATAACATAACTAGTTGGGCACTTGTCTGATAAAGCACTAATGACCCCTACGCCTGGTCTCCACGCATACCACGGTTCTTCTATAACCACTATGGTATTCGGACACACTCCGGACCGTCAGGTCCCGAGGTTGAAGCGAAAAGGTCGGCAACGACAAACGATCTACAATCCGGCTAGAAGGCATTACACATGTCAATTCAAAATTACATAGTCATTCTGACTGATTGTATTCCTCTTCTATACCATCTAACAGGATGTCTAATTTACAGTCCTGCTGGGAATACTTCGCGGCCAACTCTACTTGGCTGTATACTAAGCTCACAGGGATCTCCTTCCCGTCAGGCCCCACTGGTCCGACCTCGGCCATGTGGTTTGGGTCAGACTTCGTAAAACGGGTCTTCACCATGGCCCAGGCTTCCCTAGCGCCTTGTCGGCAGGCCGATATCTTCCACAACCGGAAGCGCCGCCGAACTCCCTTCAGCTTCTCCGCAAGCTCTCCAAGGCCCTCGGGCATGGAGTGGGCAGGCCATAAGGCTTGGGCAACACCTCGCATAGCCTGCCGAATTCGCTCATGCAGTTGCATGAGTTCGGGAAGAAGGTCACCCGTAGAACCGGGCATCTCCTCTGCAGGACGACCTGTGAGCATACCTACAGACATTACTCTGTTAGTCGACTTCCTCGCCGAACTCTTTTTTTTTTCAAAGTTTGTTCAAGCACTTACTGAATATGCTGCGTCGAAGCCGCTGATTCTCCCTCGTGGAGTCCGACAGCTGGCCACGAACGTCTTTAAGTTCGACGTCCAGCCTGGTGTTGGCATCCTGAAGATCATTCTTCTCTCGCCTAACCTTTGTCAACGTACTCTCACCGGCCTTTAGCCGGCGTAAGAGTTGTTGCTTTTCCGGATCGAGTCCGGCGCCATCTGCAATATGATTTGTCAGATTTGCACCCACACCGCACAATACTAATCTTTCGAAGTGTATCCTACCTGAGGGGGTCTCTTTGGGCTCCCCTGCTGCGGCTAGTGCGGCCTCTACTTGGGCCTTGCACTTTTCCAGCTCCTGGGACAGTACAATATTCTTCTCTGTAAGAACCTGCATATTAAATGATCCTTAAATCAGTTGCTCTAACTGTTTCAAGTCTTGGGGGCTACTGGTATATATATATTTGACCAAAATTTTCTTACCCGTATGTCTTTTACATACTGCTCCGTGGCTCTGGCTAAACCATTTTGAGCGGCACGGAGGTACGCATCTCCCGAATTAAAGGCATCTAAAGCCTCTTGGGAGAAACAAGCGTCACGTAGAACTGTCCAGCGACGCCTGTGGTTCATGGCACTCTCCACTTCAGAATTTGTGGCAGACAGCCTGTCCGCATCCTCTTTCGGAGGAGCGTCCGGTGCGCGCCTTGTGCTCGCCTCCGCTTCCTGGCCAGACATTGGAGCCTGGCTGGTGGAGGCGCGATTGGCAACCTCTTCGGATGTAGTCTGGCGAGGTCTCTTCGTTCTGAAGATAGCACGAACATTAATATGCCCTGACAGAATAACACCAGGAAAACAGAGGGTGCGCTATACCTTTGCGCCGGCATCTCAGTCCGGACTACATTCCTTTTTGCCCCACGGGGCCCTGCGGCCCCTCGTTGGCTAGCCGCCGCAGGTTCGGCCTCCTGCCTCGGAAATCTCCCTTGCAAAACACGGTTGTCATCAGAAACACCGGAATACGTGAGAGTGGAATCTCTCTCAAGGGAATGAGACTCCGGTTTCTGTCACCTGGGAGGCCGGGATTAACCCTGGGTAATCAGCCGTGATGGCTACCAAGGTATTGTCCTTGCTTAGCTGATGGAACGCCCCGTCGATAAGCTCCACTGATATGTCCGGATCCTCTTCGGAATCCGGATCGAGGGACCGTTCTGGGTCCTCGGGCTGTGGAGGGCGGCTGTTTATATCCTTTACCTCCTGTCGCAGTTCCCGCACTGAAGTCGTTAGACTACATATCTAACCATGGGAGTATAAAACAAACGGGCAAGCGCAATTATCCACTTACCCAACTTGGAGGATCGTACATAGTAAATCTGGCCTGCGGATTGACGCGGAGGAATTCCTCCTTTTCTCCCTTGTACAAAGAGGATAAGATCTTTACTAGGGCGGCAGCTGAGGCCGGCCCCTTACGACCATAACGTGTGGCGTCATCCTCCCCGTTGAAATCCCACATGGGGTGGCCTCTATATTGAAGCGGCTGCACCCCCTGCATAATGCATGTGGCCATGACTCCAATCATGGTTAGTCTGGAATGAGCCAACAGTCTTATCCGGCCCATCAGGTAAAGGACATCTCTGTCGCTTTCTCTCTGAGAGCTCCGTGGACGCCAGCTCAAGCGTTTCTTCAATGGAGCACTATTGAACTCAGGGAGACCGACCCGGATAGGGTCCGGTAGCGGGACGTCATCTATATAAAACCATTCCGAAGGCCAGTCCTCGGACACCTTCTTTGGGGTTCCGGATAGGTATCCGGTCCCGACGATGCGCCATACTTCGGCTCCGCCCACCTAGTATATAGACCCCTTTTGAGAACGGGACACCAGGTAGAATAACCTCTTCCACAACGCGAAATGAGCCTCAACGCCTAAAAATAGCTCGCAAAGGGCGACGAAACCCGCAATATGCAATACGGAGGCGGGCGTGAGATTGTGCAGCTGGAGGCCGTAGAACTTTAGAAGCCCGCAGAGAAATGGATGAATTGGAAATCCCAGTCCCCTTATTAGATAGGGGACGAGGCACACCCGCTCTCCTTTAGAAGGATTGGGGGTGCTCTCCGCTTGTTTTCCGCCATTGTAGGTGGCGAGACCGGCTCGGACCGGGACCATGTATGTCTGAGGGAGAAATCCCTTGGCCTGAAGTGACGCTAACTCGCTATGCGGGATGGTGCAACTCTCCCAGTCCCCGTGTTTGGGACCGGAGGGGCGAGGAGAGGAGCTGCGACGGCTGGTCATGTTGGAATGGACCTTTGCGGGAAGCGCTCTGATGATAACTCGCGGAAAGGAGAAGATGTGGTTTGGACCTAAATCCCCATCCCGTTAAATAGGCGGCTCGTTTATACGGCTAGGGGTGTGGATGTAAAAACGCCCCGGCTTTTCGCATTCGTTTGAACACGTGGAAGACGACCATTATTAGGCGTGGAAGCCGAGGAGCACTACATTACAAAAATCGGACATTATTCCTACAGGTACACAAGATTTGGAGAAGAACCTGCCTTGCAATGCCGAACAATCTGCGTGCCGGACTAATCGTCATTGAAGCCTGGTTCGGGGGCTACTGAGGGAGTCCTGGATTAGGGGGTGTTCGGGTAGCCGGACTATACCTTCAGCCGGACTCCTGGACTATGAAGATACAAGATTGAAGACTTCGTCCCGTGTCCGGATGGGACTTTCCTTGGCGTGGAAGGCAAGCTTGGCGATGCGGATATTCAAGATCTCCTACCATTGTAACCGACTCTATCTAACCCTAACCCTATCCGGTGTCTATATAAACCGGAGGGTCATAGTCTGTAGGCAATCAACTCCATATACAACAATCATACCATAGGCTAGCTTCTAGGGTTTAGCCTCCTCGATCTCGTGGTAGAAATACTCTTGTACTACCCATATCATCAATATTAATCAAGCAGTAGTAGGGTATTACCTCCATCGAGAGGGCCCGAACCTGGGTAAAAACATCGTGTCCCTTGTCTCCTGTTACCATCCGACCTTGACGCATAGTTCGGGACCCCCTACCCGAGATCCGCCGGTTTTGACACCGACACCAGCCGACCAGGCCTTTCTCAAGAGTCACTGATGGTTCCACCGTTCCGGCAGGGCAAGTGCGCCTGCCAGTCACCTTCAGGCAGCGCAACAACTACTGCACCGAGCTCATTGACTTCGACGTCGCCCACATTCACCTGCCATACAACGCCATCCTCGGGTACCCAGCCCTAGCCAAGTTCATGGCAGTGACTCACTATGGCTACAATGTCCTCAAGATGCCAGGAAGCGGTGGAGTCATCACCGTACTCTGTGAGGAAATGGACGCGGTGTGTTCACTTGAGCGTGCGTTCCAAGCCGTAGCAATCGAAGACCCAGATCACAGGAGCGGAAGACTTCCCGAGGTGACCCTTAAGAAGAAGAAGGCTTCGCCTGGCCCAAGGCATAAGGAGGCAGGCGCCTCCTAAGGCGTTGTGTCAGGATTCGTGCCCGTTGTCGTGGTATTCTCACGGGGGGTGCACGACGACATATGCCACAAGGTGGCTTAGTGTGTGGGCAAGACTACTGCCAGAATATCCAGGGATGGGTATGCGAGTAGCACGCGCTAGTTTACCCAGGTTCGGGGCTCTCCGGAGAGATAACACCCCTACTCCTGCATGTCTGAGTATATGTGGTATATCTGGTACAAAGTGCTCCTGGAGCTGTATCTGAAATCAGTGCTAGGTGCATCTGATCTCATATATGCATATGAGCACAAGTGTGTGCTAGGCCGAATGGATATATGTATGTGCTAGCTAGCTTGCTTGCTAGCTTGTATGCATGTGTGGAGTGTGTGAGAGTGCCCAGGGAGCCATTGTCCCCCGCCCCATGGATGGATGGTCGCTAGATATATATAGTGTGGGGTAGCTTACTACCTAAGCTATGTAGTGGCGTGGGGGGCAAGTGTGCATGGGGCACCATGCCCATGTAGTGGTATGCATGCCTCTTTGTCCCTGGTGCACTTTATAAAACAGTGCCCAGGGGCAGATACACTGTAGATGATGTCGCCGCTACTATTCGTCAATAGTGCAAGGTACGGCCGTCTCGCCGGTGTCTTGTTGGTGTCGGGCCGGGCTCCAGTTGGCAGCCGACTGGTTGGCGCAGTCGGCAGCCGGTAGCCGGCCAGGCAGGGCAGTCGGACGGGGAGCCGGCAGGAGCGGCCGGGCAGTCGGACTGAGGGGCTTTGCTAGCCCCGATGTCTTGATTTATTGTCTCACCGTCTTTGGGGTATTCATGTCCAATTACTCCGACAGTAGCCCCCAAGCCTCTGGGCAACTTGGCAAAGTTGGGCAGAGGTTTTTTGGCGAGTGTTCATGGAAATGGTCATGAAAAAGACAAAGTTAGTCCACGCAGATATATCAAATGTTTGCTTTTAGCATTGCAAGTTTTATGCGGAGGGTGCCGACTCGGTTTCATCCGAGCCGCCTTAATCTTTTTCGTGTTCCCTCCACTTTTTGGCTTGTGCTCCTGCTTGCCGGACAGCCGCTCTGCGGTCTGTGGCTGAGAGTGGGCCACAAAGTGGAGTGTACAGTACTCAGAGTCTGGGAGCAGATTCAACTGACTAGATACTTGTAAAGGAAATGACCGGGTCGCCCGAATAGTTTTTCTTCCCGGACGTTTTTCGCATGGGTGGCCTCCAGCTTCACTCTTGCTAGCCGGACATCCGCTCTATGGTCTGTGACTAAGAGTGGGCCTTTGGTACCACGCACGCTACTAAGCCGTCTACGGGAACTAACGTCTCAGGCCAAGCGGCCAGCCCCCAGGCCAACTTTGGCTGGCGCCGGGGTGAACAGTGATGCAATTGTAATGAAATGCGGAAATAGCCCCCGGGCATCGCTCGGGGTTATCCATGCTCTTGCGGTGCAAAAATATGCGGGTGAGGAGCTCACATTGATTTTCATGTAGGCGAGGCGGAGTTTGCCGGAGACAGCCGGCGCGGCTCGGAGCTCGCAAAGCGCGCCGGTGCACCTGCAGGGTGCAGCCTTCGAGCCTCCGGGTGCTCAAAGGAGGGTCCCGGCCGGTCATGCTCGACCGTCCAGGCGGCGAGGTGTCTTTCAGCGCCCATTTTCTTCTTTTTTCTCTTCTACCGGCTGCTGGGAGCCGGACAAAACTCTTCTCTTGTCTGAAATCTTCCGTGGGGGCGTGCCAGCGCACCCACTGGGTGTAGCCCCCGAGATTCGGCCTGACTGCTGAGCAGTCGGGCCGGATCTTCTGGCAATTACTTTGTCTTTTTCTTCGCGGGGGCGCGTCAGCGCACCCGCTGGGTGTAGCCCGCGAGATTCAGGCCGACTGCTGAGCAGTCCGACCGGATCTCCCGGTGACTACTTTGTCTTCTTCTTCGCGGGGGCGCATCAGCGCACCCGCTGGGTGTAGCCCCCGAGATTCGGGCCGACTGCTGAGCAGTCGGGCCGGATCTCCCGGCGACTACTTTGTCTTCTTCTTCGCGGGGGCGCGTCAGCGCACCCGCTGGGTGTAGCCCCCGAGATTCGGGCCGAGTGCTGAGCAGTCGGGCCAGATCTCCCGGTGACTACTTTGTCTTCTTCTTCGCGGGGCACGTCAGCGCACCCGCTGGGTGTAGCCCCCGAGATTCTGGCCGACTGCTGAGCAGTCGGGCCGGATCTCCCGGTGACTATTTTGTCTTCTTCTTCACGGGGGCGCGTCGACGCACCCGCTGGGTGTAGCCCCCGAGATTCGGGTCGACTGCTGAGCAGTCGGGCCGGATCTCCCGACGACTAATTTGTCTTCTTCTTCACGGGGGTGCGTCAGCGCACCCGCTGGGTGTAGCCCCCGAGATTCAGGCCGACTGTTGAGCAGTCGGGCCGGATCTCCCGGTGACTACTTTGTCTTCTTCTTCGCGGGGGCGCGTCAATGCACCCGCTGGGTGTAGCCCCCAAGATTCAAGCCGACTGCTGAGCAGTCGGGCCGGATCTCCCGGTGACTACTTTGTCTTCCTCTTTTTGTCTGCCCGTACAGCCGGACGGACACTTACTCTTCTGCTTCGTTTCTCAGACGCCTACCTTTTTTTAGCACCCGGTTGTGGGCACTTGGCCACTTCTTTTCCGGCCGGCTACTAGGCAGTCGGCGAACTGCGTTGGCCCAGCTAGCCTTTTCTTTTCTCTTCTCTCTTTTTGTCCGACTGCACGCGGGGAGCCAGACCCTTCTTTCTTTCCTTTCTTTCTTCTCTTTATCTTTTTCTTTTTAACCGGGCGGCCAGCCGGCCACTGACTTTTCTCGCTCCTGGCCACTTCCTATTTTAGTCCCAGCCGACCTCATGGGCGGCCGGCTTGCGATGAGTGGGGCGACAGGAGCCGGCGCGCGGGCCGGAGGCGAGCGGCCGCAGCGGCTGGCATAGGAGCCGGAGGCCGAGTGCGGGGCAGACGAACGCAAGAATCGGTGGCCGGGTGCGGGGCAAGACGGACGTAGGAGCCGGCGGCCGGGTGCGAGGCAAGGCGGACACAGCCGTACGCAGAGCCCGTGAGCCGGACGCGGCAAACCGTGGCCGAGTGGTGAAGCCGACGTGGGGAGGACCCAGCGCGGAGGACGGCGAACTCGGCGCGCGGGAGGCGGCTAGGAGGAGCGATGGGCCCGGAGTGGAGCGGGCGGAGCCGGTGGAGCCGAGCGTGGTGGAGGCCAGAGCGGGAGCCGGCCTGCGCGGGCTCGGGGTACTGAAGGGAGGCCGGCCGCGGGTGCGCATGCGTGCGGGAGGCGGCCGGGCGCGGAATCAGCTAGCGTGAGCATGGGAGGACGGAGTGAGGCACGGGAGGCAGTCTGGGCGAGCTAGCACATAGGCAGAGGGGCATGGCGTCTAGGCCCGTCGCCAGACGTGTGACGCGGAAGCACACGGACGCGGATAGCCGGCCAGAACAGCATGCACGCGCGAATGAAGCAGCCGGCTGCCGCACAAGGAGATGCATGACAACGATAACAACACACGGAGACAAAAACCCGAACCCGAGAAAATAAAATAACTTAACACCGGAAACGGCAAGAGTTGGATTACAAATTGGGAAAGTTACATCCGGGGTGTTACAACACTCCACCACTACGAAAGGATCTCGTCCCGAGATCTAGGACTGAAAGAACGCCGGGTACTCAGAACGGAGGTGATCCTCGCGTTCCCAGGTAGCTTCACGGTCGGAATGGTGTGACCACTTGACTTTGAGAAATTTGATTGACTTATTGCGAGTCTTGCGTTCAGTCTCTTCGAGAATAGCAACTGGGTGCTCACGATAGGAGAAATCTTCTTGGAGCTCAATGTCCTCGAAGTTGACGGTGCGATCAGGAGTCTTGAAGCACTTTCGGAGCTAAGAGACATGGAACACATCATGAACATTTGCAAAGTTTGAAGGAAGCTCGAGTTGATAGGCGAGATCGCCTCTCTTGCTGACAATCTTGAAAGGTCCCACGTATCTGGGGGCAAGCTTCCCTTTGATACCGAAGCGACGAGTACCTTTCATAGGAGAGACGCGGAGGTAAACATGATCTCCGATCTCGAAAGCCAAATCACGGTGCTTACTATCATAGTAGCTCTTCTGGCGGGATTGGGCTGCTTTGAGGTTATCACAAATGACTTTACACATTTCCTCTGCCTCTGTGATTAAGTCATTACCCAAAAGTTGATGTTCACCGGTTTCAGACCAGTTGAGAGGGGTACGACACTTCCTGCCATACATAATTTCAAATGGGGCCTTGCCCGAACTTGCTTGAAAACTGTTGTTGTAGGAGAATTCAGCATAAGGAAGAAAATCCTCCCACTTCATGCCGAAGGAGATCACACAAGCCCTGAGCATATCTTCAAGAATTTGGTTGACACGCTTGACTTGACCGCTATTTTGAGGATGGAAAGTTGTGCTGAAGCAGATGTTGGTGCCCATGGCCTTCTGAAAAGAATCCCAAAACTTGGAGGTAAAAATGCTGCCACGGTCTAAAGAGATCACTTGAGGAATACCGTGCAGAGAGACAATTCGAGAGGTATAGAGTTCTGCCAATTGAGCTGCAGTGATTGACTCTTTGATAGGCAGAAAGTGAGCCACTTTGGTGAGTTTGTCGATGACAACAAATATAGCATAATTGCCACGCTTGGACTTTGGAAACCCAGTCACGAAGTCCATTTCAATGTGGTCAAACTTCCATTCTGGAATGGCAAGAGGTTGGAGGAGACCAGCTGGTCTTTGGTGTTCTGCCTTCACTCTTCTGTAGACATCACACTCATTCACGAATTGAGCAATCTCTCGCTTCATTCGAGTCCACCAATAAGCCTGCTTAAGGTCCTGATACATCTTCGTACTCCCAGGGTGGATGGAAAGGAGAGAATTGTGAGCCTCGTTCATGATCACTTTACGGAGGTCACCTTTGGGTACAACAATACGATCCTCGAAGAAGAGAGTATCCTTGTCATCAAGGCGGTAACACTTGTACTTGGGTTGACTCTTGGCAATCCCAATCTTCACCTTTTTCACCATAGCATCAAGAAGCTGAGCTTGGCAAATCTGGTCTTCCAAGGTAGGAGAGACTTGAAGGTTGGCGAGGAAACCTTGAGGGACAACTTGCAGGTTCAGTTTGCGGAAAGCTTTACAAAGCTCGGGTTGATAAGGCTTGAGAATCAGACTGTTGCAGTAAGCTTTTCTGCTCAATGCGTCAGCAATCACATTGGCCTTGCCTGGAGTATACTCGATACTCAGATTATACTCTTGAATCATTTCGACCCATCGAGTTTGCCTGAGGTTGAGATTAGGCTGAGTGAAGATGTACTTGAGACTCTTGTGGTCAGTGAAAATATCCACTTTTCTTCCCAATAAGAGATGTCTCCAAGTCAAAAGAGCATGCACAACTGCCGCCAACTCGAGATCATGAGTGGGGTAGTTCTTCTCATTGGGCTTCAACTGGCGAGAGGTATAAGCAACAACTTTCTTCTCTTGCATCAATACTACGCCAAGACCTTGGAGAGAGGCATCACAAAAGACCTCGTACGGTTTGGATTCGTCAGGCGGAGTCAAAACTGGAGCAGTGATCAATTTCTCTTTCAAAGTGTTGAAAGCAATGTCACACTCCGGAGACCAAATGTACTTTACGTGCTTCTGGAGAAGATTAGAGAGAGGCTTCGCGATCTTAAAAAAGTTCTCAACGAATCTTCGGCAATAGCTTGCGAGACCGAGGAAACTACGGAGTTGCTTCACGTTCTGAGGAGGTTCCCAATTCACAATTGCAGACACCTTCTCAGGATTCACGGCAATGCCCTTGGCAGAGATGATATGACCAAGATAAAGAACCTCATCGAGCCAAAATTCACACTTGGAGAACTTGGCGTAGAACTGATGTTCTCTGAGCTTATCGAGCACCAAATGCAAGTGCTTGGCATGATCTTCCTTGTTCTTCGAGAAAACCAGAATGTCGTCGAGATAGACCAAAACGAAGTCATTGGTGTAGGCATTGAAGATGAAGTTCATCATGCGAGAGAATGTCGGAGGAGCGTTGACGAGGCCAAAAGACATGACAGTGTATTCGTATGAACCATAGCTTGTCCTGAAAGCCGTCTTGGGAATATCTTGCTCACGAATTCGAATCTGATGATAACCCATACGGAGATCAAGCTTGGAGAATACTTGGGCACCTTTGAGTTGTTCGAACAACTCATTGATGTTGGGAAGTGGGTATTTGTTCTTGATGGTCTTCTTGTTCAATGGACGGTAATCAACACAAAGTCGGTCCATTCCATCCTTCTTCTTCACAAAAAGAACACCACAACCCCACGGAGAAGAACTAGGCTGTATGAGACCCATTTTCTCTTGAATATCGAGTTGCTTCTTCAGCTCCTTAAACTCTTCAGGTCCGAGCTTGTAAGGATGCTTGCACACAGGTTCCGTACCAGGCTCAAGATCAATGACGAATTCAACTGGCCGGTGCGGAGGCATTCCTGGAAGCTCTTCTAGAAAGACGTCTTGATATTCGCAAACGACTGGAATTTGCGAGATAGAATCCAGTTCACCTTTCTCATTGAGAGAAAACAGACGGATGGTATCATCACGAGCGGCAAAGACAATTACATCCTCAGACGAATGAGTCAATTGAATCTGCCTGGCTACACAATCAAGCTGAGCCTTGTGCTTAGAAAGCCAATCCATTCCGAGAATAAGATCAATATCCGAGTCACCAAGAACATTTGGAGAGGACAAGAACTTATAGTCACCCAAAGTGATTGTAACATCCGGAACGCATACTCAAGATGTCATTTGATGGGCCGGAGAGACAATAGCCAATGGTTTCGGCAACACTTGAGTAACAAAATCATGCTTAGATGCAAAAGGTCTCGAGATGAAACAATGCGATGCACCAGTGTCAAAAAGAACTCTTGCGGGAACATCGTTAACAGGAAGGTTACCCATGATGACATCTGACGAGTCCTCTGCCTGAGCTGCATTCACCATATTGACCTTGGCATACTTGGGGTTATGCTTGACCACAGCTGTACTTGCCGATCTCATAGGAGGAGGAGGAGGAAGACGCCTCTGGTTGAAACACTTGTTGGCATAGTGACCCTTCTGTTGGCACTTGTTGCATGTGACCTCTGAAAGTGGACGGTGATACGGAGCACTCGATCTTGGAGCTTGAGACGAAGTCTTGTTCTGAAAGCCAGAGTTGGGTGGGTGGGAAGATCCACTGCCACCTTTGCTCTTCTGCTGATACGGCTGACGGAACGGAGGAGGAGGAAGCCAATACTTCTGCTGCTTGGCCACTTGAGTAGAGGAAGAAGGAGTAAAATCTCTGACTCGCTTCTTGGAAGCATCACACCTCAACTGAGAAGCCTCTTGCTTCAGTGCCATGTTGTATAACTCATTGTATCTCAAGGGCTCAAAGAGGACAAGAGCGAGCTGGATTTCTTCTCTGAGACCACCCCTGAACTGGTATATCATGCTCTTCTCATCAGGGACGTCCTGCTTGGCAAAGCGGGCGAGCTTTTGAAACAACTTGTTGTAGTCATAGACAGACAAAGAGCCTTTCTTCAGGTTGCGGAATTCCTCACGCTTGCTTTCAACCACGCTCTGAGGAATATGATGAGCTCGGAAATCTTGACGGAATTCATCCCAAGTAATAACACGTCCACCTCTGGAATCCTTGTACTACTGGAACCATTCCGCAGCTTGATCTTTGAGTTGGAAGGAAGCGAACTTGACAAAGTCCTCAGGCCTGACGTTACTGCACTTGAAATGCTTGCACAGATCCACAAGCCAATCGTCAGCATCGGTTGCCTCAACACAATTGCTGAAAGTCTTTGGCCCATTAGCAAGGAACTGGTTGAGTGTAGCAAAGTGATTCTGATTGTTGCCTTGGTTCCCTTGGTTGCCTTGATTGCGCTCTTGAAGAATTTGCATGATCAACTATGTGTTTGCATTGGATGCGACCATCACAGCTTGCCATGCCTCCGGAGGAGGTGGAGGTGGTGGCAGATCAGGATTCGGAGTCGTGCGCGTTGGAGGAGCCATCCTGAAGAGGTTGACATCCATTAGCACATTGATAGACAATATTGAAGCTGAATCCAACGGAATGAAAATTGCAACAAATAGTCTTCACATCCGAACAAAATGAACGAATGCATTCCTCTTGAAATGGTCACATATCCATAAATTGAGAAGCCACGTAGAATTAAGGTAGAGAAATAAATCAACAAGGTACGGATCAAGAATGAATAATCGGTAAGAAATCCCAATCTCAAACCAATATCCGTGGAAGAAGAACTAGAGCTACGAGAATTCCCACCTATGAAACTCCCGAACCTTTCCGGTTATGCAATCAGGTGTTGGGGATACAGGGGAAGCATAATATCTCACCCAAATCTAGCAAATCCTACATCCAGCTGTATCCATCCTTCAACACATAACCAAGAAAAACTTCAAAAACCATCTACCTCAACCTTCGAAAAGCATCCGTTATACAAGTTATGGCGATACTCCCGAACTCCCGCCCCAGTACTGGGTGGCGTCGAGGTTATCTCACCGACGAACTGCATAAAAGAGATTTTCGATGTCGGCGTACTAAACTCAGGTATTCCAGAACTGCAACGATAAAATTATGACGACAACACCTCAGAGCTCAACTCCCCGGGACACTTCCACAAAACCCCTGACAGGAGGCACCAAGACAATGTTCTCATCATAAAACCATCGGAACGATTCCAAGATACCCGCGTGATCCTAAATTTTTTTTTTGTGAAATTTGAGAAGAGAAGAGTCAAAACTCTACGTCAGGATGCCTTACCACAGCGATGAGGAGACTAGGAAGTAAAAAGAATTCCTAAACTCTCCGATATATAATTCCTAGATGACTCAAAACATTTTTCTAGACACAACTCGGCTGCTAAAAATGATCAAGCAATGGGGATCCTAAGGTCGGGGAAGGCTCTGATTACCAACTTGTAACACCCTCGATGCGACTATATCTCCCACGTGTCGAGGCACGACTTAGAGGCATAATCGCATTGAAGGCATATGTCACAAGTTAGGCAATCTTCACAACATCCCATGTAATATAGATAATAAAGGGGAGATAACATAGTTGGCTTACACTCGCCACGTCAATCAAGTACATAAATAACATTACATCATCCAAACACTCATGGCCCGACTACGGCGCCAAAATAAAAGATAACCCAACATGCAACACGGTCCCGATCACCCCCAACTGGGCACCACTACTGACCATCAGGAAAGGAAACATAGTAACATTGAGAGTCCTTGTCGAACTCCCACTTGAGCTCAAGCGCGTCACCTGGAGCGGAATCATCAGGCCCTGCATCTGGTGTAATAGTAATTTGTGAGCCACAGGGACTCAGCAATCTCGCACCCTCGCAATCAAGACTATTTAAGCTTATAGGTAAGGTAAGGTAAAAATATATGTGGAGCTGCAGCAAGCGACTAGCATATATGGTGGCTATCCTGTTCGCAAAAGAGAGCGAGAAGAGGAGGCAAAGCGCGAGCGAGAAACTAGAGAACAACCTGCGTAAACATTACTCCAACACTGTGTCCACTTCCCGGACTCCGCCGAGAAGAGGCCATCACGGTAACACACTCAGTTGAATCATTTTAATTAATTTAAGGTTCAAGTTATCTACAACCAGACATTAAAAAATTCCCATCTGCCCATAACCGCGGGCACGGCTTTCGAAAGTTCAATCCCTGCAGGGGAGTCCCAACTTAGCCCATGACAAGCTCTCACGGTCAACGAAGGAATAGACCTCCTCCCAAGACGTTCCGATCAGACTCGGTATCTCGGTTCTTCAAGACACTTCGACAGGTTAAAACAAGACCAACAACACTGCCCGAATGTGCCGACAAATCCTGATAGGAGCTGCACATATCTCTTTCTCAGGGCACAATTGGATAAGCAATCCGTACAACTAAAACCAGCCATCGAGTTTCCCTGAGGTGGCGCTGCAAGGGGCTCTAGGTTGGACCAACACTCAGAGGAGCACTGGCCCGGGGGGGGGTTTAAATAAGATGACCCTCAGGCTCTGGAAACCCAAGGGAAAATAGGCTAGGTGGCAAATGGTAAAACCAAGGTTGGGCATTGCTGGAAAAGCTTTAATCAAGGCGAACTATCAAGGGGTTCCCATTATAACCCAACCGCGTAAGGAACGCAAAATCCGGGAACATAACACCGATATGACGGAAACTAGGGCGGCAAGAGTGGAACAAAACACTAGGCGAGAGGCCCAGCCTTCCACCCTTTACCAAGTATATAGATGCATTAAGATAACAAGATAATATAATGATATCCCAACAAGTAAAATAGATGTTCCAACAAGGAACGACCTCCAATCTTCACCTGCAACTAGCAACGCTATAAGAGGGGTTGAGCAAAGCAGTAACATAGCCAATCAACGGTTTGCTAGGACATGGAGGGTTAGAGGTTTGACATGGAAAATTGGGAGGCTTGAAAGCAAATGGTAGGCATCGTAGCATTGGCATAGCAAAAGAGCAAGCAATCTAGCATAGCAAAGATAGTAGTGATTTCGAGGGTATGATCATCTTGCCTGCAAAGCTGTCAGAGTTGACTGGATCCTTGAAAGCAAACTCAACGGGCTCCTCATTAACGAACTCGTCTCCCGGCTCTACCCAAACAAGAAAAACAAGCAACAAGGAACACAATCAACCACGTGCAAACTGGAACAACACGATGCAAAGATGGTATGCTATGCGGAATGCGATGCGGGATGCATGTGCAAGATTTGACAAGGGATGCATGAACCTGGCCTCAACTTGGGAATCCAAGTGTGCCACTGGAAAAATGAGATGAAATCGCTTGAAAACGATATAAAGAATGCCGGAATCGGAGTTACAGTTTGGAAATAGCAAGCGATTCAAATATGACACCGGTCTGCGATTTACAGCAAGTAGCCATCTAAATGCAACGAAATGAACATGCTACAGCACTCAAACATGACAACAAAATACATGGCAGGGATGCATTCAAGATGCTTAACCAAAAGTCTAGCACTGAGCTACGGCCAAATCATCCATTAACAGGTTCAAACAAGCATGGCAAAAATGCATATGGTAAACATGTCTCAGACTTAGTGAAATTAACACTTGTCTGGAATTTCAGATCAGGTGGCACTCTTCGGAGCAACAAAACTACATGCTACAGGACCTGAACATGGCAAAGTAAAACATGGCATGGAGCTACTCAAAAAGCTTAACAAAAGTCCCTTAGTGACCTTGAGCCAAAAGGGATCATAAAATATACTAACAAGCATGTGAACATAGCAAAAACATAATCAGTTTTCAAACTTAGTGAAAACTGGCACATGCTGAAACATATCTCAAGTAGGCATGTTTACGAGCTCGATGCACTCACTACGGTGCAAGTCAAGACAAGGTAAGCATACATCTATCAAGAACACGCAAAATGCAAGCTAGACATGGCAAGAACAATAGCATAGCATGCACGGATCAACTACAACAACATCGGTAAAATTGCAAATAAGTTGACAATCTGCCCAGATTCACGAAGTAACAAAAGTAGAGCTCGATTGACTCAAGCTAGGGTGCTCCAAAATTGCAAACCAAGACATGGATGGATAGAGCACTAGAATATTAATAAAGCATCCTTACTGATCATCCTCAAAAGAGGCACGGATCACTAGGAAACAACATGAACATATGGCATCATGAGATAAACAGCTCAAAGACTTAGTGGAAATGCCAAGTCCCTGAAATCAGAATTACCAAGTGCCTCACTTGGCAAGCTCGTGCTAGTCACCACACACATCACAAAAATACATGGGTTGCACCTCTAGAAAGATGACAAAACCCTTAACAAAACATATGTAGAGCATCAGGGCATATCATGCACACAATAATCATGGCAAAAATGACAAATGTCTAAATGGAGTAGCAGATCTGACAATTATCTCAAGTAGCACTCTTCTAACAGCCTTTCGGGCATCAAGATGAACTCAAATGAAAATGATGCAATGGAATGAAATGATGTACTCTCTGAGACTAACATTTTGATATGCTATATGCCAAAAACGGAGCTACGGATGCAGAGATATAGCATGATGAACAGGAGCACGTGGATTAGGGTTTCGGGCAAAAGTCAACCCAAATCAAATCCGGATCTGAGATTTGCACGGGAACCGAGGTTGGCGGGAATCTTCACTGGAGTTGAGGGCCGCGGCTGCCGGAGGAAGGAGGAGGCCGGAGCTCGTGGCGGCGAGGGGAAGGCGGCGGCGGCCGGCGTCGAGTGGCGGGGCGGCGAGGCGGAGCACGGCGGTGGCGCGACGACCACGGTGAGGA
>NC_041384.1:574959446-574988801 GCF_002162155.2 Triticum dicoccoides | reverse complement strand
ACGGGGTGGCAACATGTGGCAGCGGACACGGCGGGCGGACACGTCCGTCGGTGGAAATTGTGTCCGGCGCGCGCGAGGTGGTGGATCTAGGGTTTTGGCGGGAAGGAGAAGAAGAAAACGGAGGGGGTCTTTATATAGGCATAGAGGGAGCTAGGAGAGTCCAAATGAGGTGCGGTTTTCGGCCACGCGATCGTGATCGAACGCTCTAGATGATAGG
Source organism: Triticum dicoccoides (assembly GCF_002162155.2). Taxonomy (NCBI): domain Eukaryota; kingdom Viridiplantae; phylum Streptophyta; class Magnoliopsida; order Poales; family Poaceae; genus Triticum; species Triticum dicoccoides. Next base: position 574,988,584 of record NC_041384.1, on the reverse strand, counting down.
AGGGGTTTAGGTGGGTTTTGGGCCAAATTGGAGGGGTGTTGGGCTGCAACACACACGAGGCCTTTTCGGTCCCTCGGTTCACCGTTGGAGTATCAAACGAAGTCCAAATGGTACGAAACTTGACAGGCGGTCTACCGGTAGTAAACCCAGGCCGCATGAAAAGTCTCGGTCCAATCCGGAAATGTTTAATCCCCACACACGAGAGAAAGGTAGAAATGACCACCGGAGGAGAACGAAGCGCCGGAATGCAAAACGGACAACGGGGAAAAAGCTCGAATGCATGAGATGAACACGTATGCAAATGCAATGCACATGATGACATGATATGAGATGCATGACAACGATAACAACACATGGAGACAAGAACCCGAACCCGAGAAAATAAAATAACTTAACGCAGGAAACATCAAGAGTTGGAGTACAAATTGGGAAAGTTACATCCGGGGTGTTACAGCGGCCCAGACCGACATTAAATGACCACATTCATGAGACTGGTTCTACCGCCGTGCTTCGCACACAGGTGGCTAGTGGGTGTCTGTTTCTCCAGCTTTAGTTGAATCAAGTTTGACTACGTCCGATCCTTGTTGAAGGTTAAAACAACACACTTGACAAAAAATCGTTGTGGTTTTTGATGCGTAGGTAAGAACGGTTCTTACTAGAAGCCTGCAGCAGTCACGTAAAACTTGCAACAACAAAGTAGAGGACGTCTAACTTGTTTTTGCAGGGCATGTTGTGATGTGATATGGTTAATACGTGATGATACAAATTGTTGTGTGAGATGATCATGTTTTGTAACAGTTATCGACAATTGGCAGGAGCCATATGGTTGTCCCTTTATTGTATGAAATGCAATCGCCATGTAATTGCTTGACTTTATCACTAAGCGGTAGCTATAGTCGTAGAAGCAATAGTTGGTGAGATGACAACGATGCTACAATGGAGATCAAGGTGTCAAGCCGGTGATGATGGTGATCATGACGGTGGTTTGGAGATGGAGATCGAAGGCACAAGATGATGATGGCCATATCATATCACTTATATTGATTGCATATGATGTTTATCCTTTATGCATCTTATTTTGCTTAGTACGGCGGTAGCATCGTAAGATGATCTCTCACTAAATTTCAAGGTATAAGTGTTCTCCCTGAGTATGCACCATTGCTACAGTTCGTCGTGCCGAGACACCACATGATGATCGGGTGTGATAAGCTCTACGTTGACATACAACGGGTGCAAGCCAGTTTTGCACAAGCAGAATACTCAGGTTAAACTTGACAAGCCTAGCATATGCATATATGGCCTCGGAACACTAAGACCAAAAGATCGAGCGTGAATCATATAGTAGATATGATCAACATAGTGATGTTCACCATTGAAAACTTCTCCATCTCACGTGATGATCGGACATGGTTTAGTTTATATGGATCACGTGATCATTTAGATGAATAGAGGGATGTCTATCTAAGTGGGAGTTCTTAAGTAATATGATTAATTGAACTTCAGTTTATCATGAACTTAGTACGTGATAGTATTTTGCATGTCTATGTTGTTGTAGATAAATGGCCCGTGCTACTGTTCCTTCAAATTTTAATGCGTTCCTAGAGAAAGCTAAGTTGAAAGATGATGGTAGCAAGTACACAGACTGGGTCCATAACTTGAGGATTATCCTCATTGCTGCATAGAAGAATTACGTCCTGGAAGCACCGGTAGGTGCAAATCCCGCTGCAGGAGCAACTCTAGATGTTATGAACGTGTGGTAGCGCAAAGCTGATGACTACTCGATAGTTCAGTGTGCCATGCTTTACAGCTTAGAATCGGGACTTCAACGATGTTTTGAACGTCATGGAGCGTATGAGATGTTCCAGGAGTTGAAGTCAATATTTCAAGCAAATGCCCAGATTGAGAGATATGAAGTCTCCAATAAGTTCTATAGCTGCAAGATGGAGGAGAATAGTTTTTTCAGTGAACATATACTCAGAATGTTTGTGTACCACAACCACTTGACTCAACAGGGAGTTAATCTTCCTGATGATAGTGTCATTCACAGAGTTCTTCAATCACTGCCACCAAGCTACAAAAGCTTCATGATGAACTATAACATGCAAGGGATGGATAAGACAATTCCCGAGCTCTTCGCAATGCTAAAGGCTGCGGAGGTAGAAATCAAGAAGGAGCATCAAGTGTTGATGGTCAACAAGACCACTAGTTTCAAGAACAAAGGCACATGGAAGAAGGGGAACTTCAGGAAGAATGGCAAGCAAGTTTCTGCTCAAGTGAAGAAGCCCAAGTCTGGACCTAAGCCTGAGACTGAGTGCTTGTACTGCAAAGGGACTGGTCACCGGAAGCGGAACTACCCCAAGTATTTGGTGGATAAGAAGGATTGCAAAGTGAAAGGTATATTTGATATACATGTTATTGATGTGTATCTTACTAATGCTCGCAGTAGCGCCTGGGTATTCGATACTGGTTTTGTTGCTCATATTTGCAACTCGAAATAGGGGCTACAGATTAAGCGAAGATTAGCTAAGGACGGGGTGATGATGCACATGGGAAATGGTTCCAAAGTCGATGTGATCGCAGTCGGCACACTACCTCTACATCTACCTTCAGGATTAGTTTTAGACCTGAATAATTGTTATTTGGTGCCAGCGTTAAGCATGAACATTATATCTTGATCTTGTTTGATGTGAGACGGTTATTCATTTAAATCAAAGAATAATGGTTGTTCTATTTATATGAGTAATATCTTTTATGGTCATGCACCCTTGATGAGTGGTCTATTTTTATTGAATCTCGATAGTAGTGATACACATATTCATAGTTTTAAGCCAAAAGATATAAGTTTAATAATGATAGTGCAACTTATTCCGTTTAGGTCATATTGGTGTAAAGCGCATGAAGAAACTCCATGCTGATGGGCTTTTGGAATCACTTGATGCTTGCGAACCATACCTCATGGGCAAGATGACTAAGACTCTGTTCTCCGGAACAATGGAGCGAGTAACAGACTTATTGGAAATAATACACACTGATGTATACGGTCCAATGAGTGTTGATGCTCGCGGCGGGTACCGTTATTTTCTGACCTTCACAGATGATTTGAGCAGAATATGTGTATATCTACTTGATGAAACATAAGTTCGAAACATTTGAAAAGTTCAAAGAATTTCAGAGTGAAGTGGAAAATCATCGTAACAAGAAAATTAAGTTTCTACGATCTAGTCATGGAGGTGAACATTTGAGTTATGAGTTTGGTCTTCATTTGAAACAACGCGGAATAGTTTCGCAACTCATGCCACCTGGAACACCACAGCGTAATGGTGTGTCTGAACATCGTAATCGCACTTTATTAGATATGGTGCAATCTATGATGTCTCTTACTGATTTACCGCTATCGTTTTGGGGTTATGCTTTAGAGACGGTTGCATTCATGTTAAATAGGGCACCATCGAAATCCATTGAGACGACACCATATGAACTGTGGTTTGGCAAGAAACCCAAGTTGTCGTTTCTTAAAGTTTGGGGTTGTGATGCTTATGTGAAAAAGCTTCAACCTGGTAAGCTCAAGCCCAAATCGGAGAAATGTGTGTTCATAGGATACACAAAGGAGACTGTTGGGTACACCTTCTATCACAGATCCGAAGGGAGGATATTCATTGCTAAGAATGGATCCTTTCTAGAGGAGTTTCTCTCGAAAGAAGTGAGTGGGAGGAAAGTAGAACTTGATGAGGTAACTGTACCATCTCCCTTATTGGAAGGTAGTTCATCACAGAAATCAGTTCCAGTGATTCCTACACCAATTAGTGAGGAAGATAATGATCATGATCATGAAACTTCTGATCAAGTTACTACCGAACCTTGTAGGTCAACCAAAATAAGATCCGCTCCAGAGTGGTACGGTAATCCTGTTTTGGAGGTCATGTTACTTGACAATTGAGGGAGTCCTGGATTAGGGGGTCTCCGGATAGCCGGACTATCTCCATTTGCCGGACTGTTAGACTATGAAGATACAAGATTGAAGACTTCGTCTCATGTCCGGACGGGACTCTACTTGGCGTGGAAGGCAAGCTAGGCAATACGTATATGGATATCTCCTCCTTTGTAACCGACCTTGTGTAACCCTAACCCTCTCCGGTGTCTATATAAACCGAGGGGTCTTAGTCCGTAGGACAACAATCACAACATACAATCATACCATAGGCTAGCTTCTAGGGTTTAGCCTCTTTGATCTCGTGGTAGATCCACTCTTGTAACACCCATATCATCAATATTAATCAAGCAGGACGTAGGGTTTTACCTCCATCAAGAGGGCCCGAACCTGGGTAAAACTTCGTGTCTCTTGCCTCCTATTACCATCCGGCCTAGACGCACAGTTCGGGACCCCCTACCCAAGATCCGCCGGTTTTGACACCGACATTGGTGCTTTCATTGAGAGTTCCGCTGTGCCGTCACCACAAGGAAGGATGTCTCGTCCCATCTTTAAAGACGGCACTATTGCTCAGGGAGCTCTGGCTATCGGCCAAACTCTCTGGCTAGGTGGCTTTCTTATGAACGCCTGTTCGGCCGCTCCGCCGATGATGACTTCTCGGGTCATCAAAAGCAATCTTCATATCAACTCGGAACTCGTCGAGCAGTTAGATCCAATGGAGCTCTCTTCCCCGAACGAGCTCTTGGATCGCATCGCTGCCCTGGGAGTTGCTACAAACTACGATCAGGATGGGCCTAAACCCGATCTGAGAGAAATTAACTCTCCCCAGGTCACCCATCACGTTGCAGTGGTGGAAGAACAATGCGGCAACCCTTCATCCATCTTAAGGACTAGCTACGTCCGGATTCCCGATCCCTCTAAGCCGGATACCCACGGAGGGGAGGATGTCACTCAAAGCCTGAACCCAAAATCAGGCAGCGGGCTAGATTTACCGGAAAACATCCAAGAATCCAAACTTTCGAGTTCAGAAACTCCTTGGCACTGAGCCTCAGATTGGGTGAGGATTCGGATTCAATTCCACCCACCCACCCAAACATACGCGATCTATCCCAAATTAGGCAAGAGCCCGAAGAAACATTACACCTTTACTGGGCCAGATTCCTCCTGGTCAAGAACAGGATAAAGGAGTGCCGCGAGGAAGATGCAATTTTACTCTTCTGCAATAATTGCACGGACAAGGGAATCCTCAACGCCATAAGTCGTCGCGAAATTACACGCTTTGCCGACTTGGTGTCCATAATACGAAATTACTGTGTCATGGAAAGCGCCTGGAAAACCGAAATAAATTTTTGGGATAATCCGGCCCTGAATACAAACCCAGTCCGAAATAAAAGGGTGCATTATCACAATACACCTGGGTTAACTACCAAAAAGCAAAAGCCCTCTACAGGGCAAGGAACCGTACTGAAGGGATGGCTCAACGGACCCTGCAAAATTCATAGTACAGTGGATGCGATACCAACGCACAGCCTTAGAGCATGCTGGATACTCCGGTAGGTGGCCAAAAGTGGTGAGGATTTACTCCTCCCAAAAACCACAGAGCACCACCCCGAGGACAACAATACGGTCTTAACGGTCTTCGAGACCTTCGTGTCAAATAATAGACGGAAGCGAACACTCCGCAGCACGTCCGAAATCTTCCACATAGCAAAAACAAATCCTTGGAGTGACATGGCTATTACCTTCAATGCCAGTGACGAACCTAAATTCCGAACAGCCCGAGTACCAGCCGCACTGGTCCTCAATCCAATCGTGGACGGCTTTCGACTCACCAAGGTACTCATGGACGGCGGCAGCGGATTAAACCTCATCTATGAGGAAACTCTTCAATAGATGGAAATAGACTGGAGCCGCATTAAGCAAAGAAGCACAACCTTTAGAGGAATCATCCCCAGCCGGGAAGCACGCTGCGCCGGAAAAATCACACTAGACGTGGTATTCGGCACGCCGGATAATTACAGGTCCAAAGAAATTACATTCCAAGAGGCCCCGTTCAGCAGCGGATACCACGCTCTATTAGGGCGGGAGGCGTTTACAATCTTCCAAGCCATACCCCATTACGAGTACATGAAGCTCAAAATGCCCGGGCCCAACGGAATCATCACTCTTGTTAGTGATCCGGACATAGCACTCCGCGCCGAAAATAAGACAGTTGCACTGGCCCTTGAGGCACTATCCGAAGCCCTAGCGGCCGAAGAACTAACTACGCTGCGCTCCATGGTGAACAGGGACAACGTGATACTCGATAAAAGATCCAAGTCCACCTCCTTTAAGCCGGCGGACGAAATAGTCAAATTCCAAGTCCATCCAACGGACCCTACAAAAACAGCTTCCATCGGGGCACAATTAAACCCGGATGTCGACGCCGCACTGCGAGAGTTCCTACGTGAAAACTGGGACATTTTTGCCTGGCACCCTTCAGACATGCCAGGAATCCCACGCAGGCTGGCTGAACACAGACTAAATATCCTAAAAGGATTCAAGCCAGTCAAGCAGGCTCTTCGACATTTCTCCGAACCTAAAAACAAGCCATGGGAGAGGAACTAGCCAAGCTATTGGAGGCCGGATTCATCAGAGACATAAAACATCCAGACTGGCTAGCAAACCTGGTGATGGTACCAAAGAAGGACAAATCCTGGCGCTTGTGCGTCGATTTTAAGGACCTTAGCAAGGCCTGCCCAAAGGATCCCTTCCCCCTCCCCCGCATCGATCAAATCATCGATGCTACCGCAGGACACGATTCATTGTGTTTCCTCGACGCATACTCCGGCTACCATCAAATCAAAATGGTAGAGCCAGACTAAGCCGCAACGGCATTCATCACACCATACGGCCCATTCTGCTTCAACACAATGCCCTTCGGGCTAAAAAACGCCGGTGCAACATATCAGCGCATGATTCAGACATGCCTGGCATACGTGGATGACATAGTCGTTAAAACCAAGCATGTCGAAACTCTAGTAGACGACTTGAGGCTCACATTCGACAACCTTCGAACATATGACATCAAGCTCAATCCGGAAAAATGTGTTTTCGGTGTTCCAGCAGGAAAACTCCTGGGATTCATTGTCTCCAGTAGAGGTATTGAAGCTAATCCGGCCAAAATTTGAGCGTTGTCACAGTTGGCTACCCCAATAGACCTCAAACAGATACAAAAATTAACTGGATGCGTGGCGGCTCTAAGCCGCTTTATCTCCCGCTTGGGAGAAAATGCATTACCCCTTTATCGCCTCCTCCGGCGCACCGAACACTTCGAGTGGACGGACGCCACCACGGCCGGACTCAATGAAATAAAGGCCATATTGGCAACAAACCCAATCCTGGCCGCGCCAAACATTGGCGAACCAATGCTATTATACATTGCGGCAACTCATCAAGTAGTAAGCGCATTGTTTGTCGTCGAGCGAGAAGTGGACGGACACAAATTTCCCCTTCAAAAGCCGGTTTACTACGTGTCCAATGTCCTTACTCCATGCAAATCACGGTACCCGCATTATCAAAAGATAGCGTACGCGGTATTCATGGCATCCCGGAAGCTGTGACACTACTTTCAAGAGTGTTTGATAACGGTAGCCTCGGAAGTACCACTTAACGATATTATAAACAACCGCGACGCGACGGGCCGGATTGCCAAATGGGCCATTGAGCTCCTCCCGTTCCACATAACTTACAAGCCACGGCGAGCTATTACATCGCAAGTCTTGGCTGACTTCGTCGCTGAATGGACGGAAGCCGAACTCCCTAAAGAGTATGGCACATATTCAAACTGGATCATGCACTTCGACGGCTCCAAAATGTTGGCTGGTCTGGGGACTGGCGTCATTTTGACATCCCCAACAGGAGACACCGTTCAATAAATACTACAGATAATGTATACAGACTTCAACAACGCAGCCGAATATGAGGCCCTTCTATATGGTCTCCGGATGGTAGTATCCATGGGCATTCAACGCCTAGAGGTGCGCGGGGATTCAAACCTCGCGATATCCCAAATAAATGGAGACTTTGATGCCAAGGATCCAAAAATGGCCGCTTATCACAATGTCGTCCTAAAAATGTTAGCTCGGTTCAAGGGGCTCGAATTTCACCATGTGGCTCGGGAAAACAATCAGGCGGCGGATATCCTCGCCTGTATTGGCACCAAACGCGACGCGGTCCCTCCCAACATTTTTCTGGGAAGGATTTTCATGCCATCCATAGCATGGGAAGGGGACACCGGTAACAATAGTCCGGATCCAGCCAAAATACCCGATACCGAACTCTCTGACACAATTGGAGGCTCCGCCACCGAAATAACACAATCATCCCACGAAATAATGGCCATTATTGCCCCGTGGACAGAACCATTCCTGGCCTACTTAACTAGACAAGAACTCCTGGAGGACCAAAATGAGGCACACTGCATAGTGTGGCGATCAAAGGCCTACAGGGTCCACGAGGGAGAATTGTACAAAAAAGCGCTACCGGAGTCCTTCAACGGTGCATCTTCGAATAGGAAGGACGGAACCTTTTGGCAGAAATTCATGCCGGCCTCGGCGGTCATCACGCCGCAGCCCGGGCTCTTGTGAGCAAGGCCTTCCGTACATGATTCTATTGGCCAACAGTCAGGGCAGACGCACATGACTTAGTCCAGCGTTGCTCCGGTTGCCAGCTCTTTGCAAATCAAAGCCATATGCCACCCACCACCCTCTGAACAATCCCCATTACATGGCCCTTCGCGGGCTGGGGGCTTGACATGGTTGGACCCCCTAAAAGTGGAACCCACAAGAAAAAATACTTACTGGTCATGGTGTCTAAATTCACCAAATGGATAGAGGCCAAATCGGTTAAAACAGCCGAATCCGGAACGGTGATAGATTTCATATCCGGGTTGTACATCGCTACGGTGCCCCCCACAGCATCATCACTAATAATGGCACAAACTTCACGACCGACGAGGTAAAACTCTGGTGTAGCAAAATGGGCATCAAGCTCGATTATGCTTCAGTCTACCACCCACAAACCAACGGTCAAGTCGAATGAGCAAATGGTCTTATAATGAGCGGCATTAAACCCAGACTAGCGCACTCCTTAACTGAGTCTGACACGCACTGGGTAGAGGAGCTCGACTCTGTACTATGGGGGCTGCAGACCACGCCGAATTGTAGTACCGGATACACACCATTTTTTATGGTGTACGACGCAGAGGCAGTCCTGCCCTGTGACATAATTCATGACTCACCTCGAGTGTGCATGTACAAAAAAAGAGAGGCCGGGCTCGATCGGCGGGACAGTCTGGACACCTTGGAGGAAGAGCGCGACGTAGCCAAAGCCCGTTCCGCATTTTACCAGCAACAGGCTCGCAGATACCAAAGCAGAGAAGTACGAGCCAAAACTTATAACGTTGGCGAACTAGTTCTCCGGCTGCCGGATAAGAAAAAGAACAAGCTAGAGCCCAAATGGGAAGGTCCCTTCATCATTGACCCAGTTTTGGCCAGCGGAGCGTACCGACTGCGGGATGCATTGACTAGTCGACTTGAGCCAAACCCATGGAACACAGCCAGGCTCCGAAGATTGTATGCCTAGCACCGGACTTTATGTTAGTCCCCTCCCTTTGTCCATTTTCTGCATATGCGTCATCTCTCTTGTTTCCCTTTCTTTCTTTCATTCCTCTAGGCCTTCAAGGCTCACTATCGTGGAATTGTCACGGCAGATGTCCTTAGTGTCAGGACTTAGTCGTGAGGCCAACATATCTATGTGGTAGCTTGAGAGGGGTTGAGCGGGACGAGAGACGCGATGTTTTACCCAGGTTCGGCCCCTCACGGTGGAGGTAAAAGCCTACATCCTGCTTCATTGATATTGATGATGATGATCACGGTTACAAGAATGCTCTATCTCGAGAGCTATTGTCTAAACCTAACTTGTCCAACTTGTGGAACTTGTCCATCTTCTCCCTCTTGGGGTTCCCTGCCCCTCCTTATATATGTTGAAGGGGCGGTTTACATGACTAGTCCTATTAGGACTAGGATTACTCTATTACAAGTGGAGTCCTAGTCTTGCCTCCTTTGTAAGGGAATATTCCTTGTGCTTTTCTCATAAACCGGCCCACCATTAAACGTGAACTGGCCTTCTGGGCCATGGGCCTCGTCATCCATCTGACCCGCCCGCCGGGTTACTAATGAACCGCCAAGACCGGGCGGGTAGCCCGTGAACCGACAAGCTCCGGGCGGGTCACCAGTGAGTCATCCAGTCCGGCCGGTTTATACTTCCGGCCAGTTTACGCCACGGGGTATATCCCCAACATTAGCCCCCAGTTTAATTTGGATTTATCCATGTTAAATTGATCTGCAACATAAACTCAATAGCAAATTTGACAGGTTATGCTCCGGGTTAAAAAATTTTGTAAACCGGTACCTGATCATCCTTAAGTCCTTGTTATTTCCTACTTCTGGGAAATCAGGGTTAACAGACCAGCTTCATAATCAATTTGCCGGCATTGGTTTGTCACCAAGAAATATTGTGAAGAATAACTCCTTTGACTCAGCTCCCAAAGCACCGGTTTTAGGAAATATGGGTCTGAAAATACTTATCTGATATTCAGCCGGTTTGAAGATGTAAAACTTGCCGGTTCAATATTACCACAATGGCCGATTTATAAATATTGATGGCACCGGGTCATAATTGTTGTCGACACCGGGTCATGTAATTGATCTTCCTGATTTGCTCAAAACTGATAAAATGAAGATGTTCCTCCTTTATATGCATAATACTTATAGCCCCCAAGTCTTAAGAAGAGAACATAGTGATAACTTAAGACTTGTTCCAATAAGTGTTTCAACCTTGAAGAAATTTGATTAGTTCATCTCAATCATATAAACTGAATACTCCATATATGTAGCCCCCAAGTGCCGGGTTGTCATGCTTGCAGCAACCTAGGACTTGTAATTTGCTTATAGAAACTTCAATCAGTGTAACCCCCAAGGACCGGGTCATTATGCAATAATGAGCAGGAACTTTGTAAATATAATAATGTAGATTTTAGCAGTGATGTGTAGCCCCCAAGGGCCGGCTTAGTAAGATAATACTGAACCGAGACTTGATATATACTTCAATGAAAATAACATCTTATAATGTAGCATCCATCGTAGGGCTTGAACCCACGTCCACAAGGTTAAGAGCTTTGTGCTTTACCAACTGAGCAATGGATCCTTCAATATTATGGATGAAAACTTGTGTACCATGAATTATTGACAGGAGCAATTGGTAAAGCACATTATAATATGATGAGTCGGGTCTTTAATAAGACTAGTAAAAATGACTTTGCATTAGCCCCCAAGTGTCATGGTGCATGCTTGCAGCGACATGAGACTTGCATGTAATCTCAATTTGAATAATGTAGCCCCCAAGTGCCAGGTTGTAAGCCTGCAGCGACTCGGGACTATTCCTTCCATTGTAGAATAAATCATATCCTTTGATAAAATAATAGCCATTGCGCTAAAGCGACTTTGAAAACTAAATAATACCGGTTATTAATAACCATAAAAATCCAGCCATGTTGGCTATTCAAGATAATATAATCCGGTATGAAAACCTTATTCATTCAATATCATAGTGAAAATTCAGCCAAGTTTGGCTATTTGAATAATATAACCCAATGATTTATAAGTGCATGATTCCAATGGTGCAATCCAAATATATATACTGGCGACTTATAGTCCAAAGGCAGGCCGGTTTAGCAAACCTGTTTCTGCATACAACAAGTTTAAAGTGTCCTGGCGGTTTACCACCGGATGGGTCATAATGCCCAACATATAACCCGGGTTTATAACCAAGGCTGCACTTAAGAATAATCAAATATGAAATACATCATACCTGTGACATTGAATCACATTGTTGGTTTTACCAACTTTTGTAGTAAGAGTGATAACCCCAATCTTGAGTAATGATAACTCCTTTCATATTGTGCCGGTTTATGATAAAACTGTACCGGGTTGTGATAAACACCGGTTTAACCATATATAATACTGGCGACTCGTAGTCAAACCGGACCGGGCTGATAGTCTCCGGATTATAACTTGATCGTGTACTGACAACTTGTAGTTGAAAGCCGAGCCGGGTTGATAAACACCGGTTTACTCCATAATAGGATGGTAACAGAAAATCAAACCGGGCAGATAGTCTCCGGATTAAGATTTGACCATGTTCCGTCAATTTGTAATTGACAGTTTGAACCGGTTTAAGAATTGTCGGTTTAAAACGCAACGAAAGAAATAATTATCAAGGAAAATATTGAAGCAAAGGCAATGATAAAACTATTTGCAAAAAGAGGCTTATTTGAGCAGATCAGATGGCGTTACCATGGTCGGACACGACCAAGCTCCCGATAGGTGTAGCTATGGTCCAAGTCAGCCAGGTCCCCAAATGAAACCGTGGCATTTATGCCGATAAAGTGGCATGGCAATGGTTCGGGTTCGACCAAGTCCCCAAGTGATTCTGTGGCCTTAGGCCGATCAAGAGGCATGACTGGTTCAGACGTGACCAAGTCCCCAAGTGATCTGGTGGCTCTCGCCTATCAAGAGGTGTTGCATTGGTTCAGACACGACCAAGCCCCCAAGTGATATAACATGATGCTTTTGAAAAGCTAACTCAAGGGGTAAACCGGAGGCCGCTTTAGAACAACTCCGTGTAACCACACATGATGTAAAAGAACAGAGACCCCGCTTTATGAAGCAGAAGCCCCCATGTGATCAATAATATGTCAGGCCAGTAAGGCGGGATACCCATGCTTGAACCGCGCATCATGGCAGCAGGTCCTCTTTGGCAATTTTTAACTTTTTGCAAGAGATAAATTCTTCTTGAACCGGATATTAAGAGCTTCAAAGCTTTGTGGGAGACATCTTTCCCTTGAACTGGATTTTAAACCGGAATCTTCATTTTCAGCCGAAAAATTTTCTGACGGCCTTTGAATTTTCATCAATATAACAGTAGCCTCCAGGACTGGGTTATCTTTCCCTCCATCGTCCTGGGATTCTTAAATTTGCTGAAACTGGCAAGATCGCCGAGTCATGTCATCGTAGCCCCCGAGTCTCAAAGGTGAATTGCGGAGTTGGCTTGAGACTCTCCATATTTGACCGTGATATAAACCGGCATAACTTGTATATCATTGGCATTGATAGCATGATGTGAATCCATAGAAGGTTGAGGTGACTGCGGCGGGTTGTAAATGATCCCATATGAGCCGTATCAGCAACTCGGCTAATGGTTCCTTCCAACTGGTGATTTGAAGTTAACCAAACTGTAGTGGCGGCGACTTGTGCGCCTGCCCATTGAACCACCCAGTGCAAACGGCGGTTTGATGATAATTTGTCTCCAATTTGAAAGAAAACCGGGCTAACCAAGCTGTGACTTGCTCATACCCAATAAACAGCTCATGCAGATAGATGCGGCCCGGTATGTTGATGTAGACTAGGATGCGAGAGACGGACGACAAAAGCGACCGCAACATCAGAGGCAGCTCAGATAGATGAATCGGCCGCGGCATTGTAAACCGGTGCGGACGGGGAAGATCGGCACCGGTCTCGTAAACCGGCACGGACGGGCGAGTTAATCGCAGGCATGGTCCCGGCAAGCAGATGTAAACCTGGCCACAAGAACGGCGACTTGCTCACATTCATTCACCGGGTGGTATGACACGGATGAAACGTCAGTGCAGAACGTTGCTAACGCGTGCTTCGTACCCACGGTATAGACCATGTTTACAATGAATAATTATCCTGCATATCAAAATATACGGTCGAAAGTAATCGTTCTCTTTATAAAAACAATATATGTCAACAAAATAACTTAGATAAACATCACCTGACTTGTCCGGACGACGGATAATCCATATATATAGCGCCCCTGAATAATCCATGGCAGTTTCACGGTGCTTTAACCACTCTCTCGAAGAGATCTTAAACCGGGGCTACTTTTATTTCAGGAGACCTTAAACCGGGGCGGCAACGGTGGGTTACGACAGCAGGTCAATAGAGGAGTCCGAGCCCGTGGATAATCTGCTTCCGAGTCGTGGCCCTCTATTTTTTTTCCTCATCCTTGCGCGCAGGAGTTGCCGCTGCCTGTGATTTGCTTTGTCTCTTTTGGTTGCCACAATCCATGCTTCCACTACGTGATACTTCTCCTTCAACCATGTGGAAATATATACGTTTTTAGTTCAGCTAGTCTGCCTTGGACCGTGACTTCCCTTGCCTAGACTGCCAGCGGCTTGGAGTCAAATGCGGAGCAAGGCAAGTCACGGATCCTATGTGGCTCTCCGAGTCGTAGCAGGTTGGACTCCTCTATGTCCGGGTCTCCCTCGAGGTCGGGGCCTTTTACCTTCTTTTTTTTCTTTTGCAACAAACAGGAATCGGCCGGTGGCTGCACCAGAGGCCACATGGGGGTACCGCCGTGATTACCCTCGGGATCCAGAGTCCATCATATCGCGTCCATTATATGGGTCTTCATGCCGCAGAGGAAAAATCAACTTCCAAACTTGATCCTGACTCGGATGATGGAGTCGTCAAATCTTGTCGGTGTCGGCGATTTTGAATCTTTTCTCGGTTTGATCTCGTGCGTGCTTTCGATATGCGACAACGGCGGCGCCATACTCGACGCACCCTAATTTCTTTTAAACCTTAAATCCCAGATCTTAAACCTGGACTAATCAACTTGAAGCTGATACAAATCCTTCTGAACCGGCTTTCTTCATCCGGAAAACTGCAAAACTTCTCGATCCTTGGGAGAGATCCCTTCAAGAACTCAACACCACCGTGCGCAGGCCCCATGGTGGGCGCCAAATGTCGTGGAATTGTCACGGCAGATGTCCTTAGTGTCAGGACTTAGTCATGAGGCCAACGCATCTATGTGGTAGCTTGAGAGGGGTTGAGCGGGACGAGAGACGCGATGTTTTACCCATGTTCGGCCCCTCACGGTGGAGGTAAAAGCCTACATCCTGCTTCATTGATATTGATGATGATGATCACGGTTACAAGAGTGCTCTATCTCGAGAGCTATTGTCTAAACCTAACTTGTCCAACTTGTGGAACCTGTCCATCTTCTCCCTCTTGGGGTGCCCTGCCCCTCCTTATATATGTTGAAGGGGCGGTTTACATGACTAGTCCTATTAGGACTAGGATTACTCTATTACAAGTGGAGTCCTAGTCTTGCCTCCTTTGTAAGGGAATATTCCTTGTGCTTTTCTCATAAACCGGCCACCATTAAACGTGAACCGGCCTTCTGGGCCATGGGCCTCGTCATCCATCTGACCCGCCCGCCGGGTTACTAATGAACCGCCAAGACCGGGCGGGTAGCCCGTGAACCGCCAAGCTCCAGGCGGGTTACCAGTGAGTCATCCAGTCCGGCCGGTTTATTCCGGCCAGTTTACGCCACGGGGTATATCCCCGACAGTCACCTTGTGCCTCACTTGTACATTACAGATGTGCTAGCCGAACTCTCTACACCTGGGGGTTTCCTTCACAGAAGCTTAAATTATTTACCTGGGCATCACGCCCAACACATGCGTTATACTTTCGCATGTACCTTTTTTCACCATTATATGCATCGATATGACTTAATTTTTGGACAAGCTGGATTGTCTGGCTCTTGTATTTATGCCCTACGTTCCCGTTAATTCGGCTAGGGCATAAGGGGAGCACCTCTGCGATTGTTACCGCCGGGTCAGCCAGACGTGTACCTCAGACTGGGTGAAGCCGAAAGCTAGCGTTCTTAATAGAATATTCGGTCGGTGAACAAAAGATGACTTTTATTTATTATCCATATCTACCCCCAGATGTTCTTTCTGCGCTTCTCGTCGCAGGCCGGACATGCACTTTAGGGCATGCCTACCCAGGGAAAGGAACCCTTAACGGAACTATTCTCTCTAGAAGATGTTTCTTACTACCCATGTAATATAACATAACTAGTTGGGCACTTGTCTGATAAAGCACTAATGACCCCTACGCCTGGTCTCCACGCATGCCCCGGTTCTTACATAACCGAGAGGGTATTCGGATACACTCCGGACTGTCGGGTCCCGAGGTTGAAGCGAAAAGGTCCGCCACGACAAACGATCTACAATCTGGCTAGAAGGCATCATACATGTCACTTTAAAATTACATAGTCAATTTGACTGGTTGAATTCCTCTTCAATGCCATCCAATAGGCTGTCTAGTCTACAGTCCTGTTGGGAATACTTTGCGGCTAATTCTACTTGGCCATACACTAAACTCACAGGGATCTCCTCGCCATCAGGCCCCACAGGTCCGACTTTGGCCATGTGGTTCGGGTCAGCCTTCGTGTACCGTGTCTTCACCATTGCCCAGGCTTCCCTGGCACCCTGACGGCAGGGCAATAACTTCCATAATCGAAAGCGCCGCTGTTACACCCTTGATGGGGCTATATCTCCCACGTGTCGAAGCACGACTTAGAGGCATAACCGCATTGAAAGCAATGTCGCAAGTGAGGTAATCTTCACACAACCCATGTAATACATAAGGGAAAGAGATACATAGTTGGCTTACAATCACCACTTCACACAATTACATGAATAAAGCATTACATCAATCAGATACAATCAAGGTCCGACTATAGAACCAAAATAAAAGAAGGACCCCAAATGCGACATGGTCCCCGATCGACCCCAACTCGGCTCCACTACTGATCAACTAGAACGAAACAACACAAAGGACAAGATCTTCAACGAGCTCCTCCTTGAGCTTGGTTACGTCATCTGCACGGACTCATCGGCACCAGCAAGCTGGTTTTGGAAGTATCTGTGAGCCACGGGGACTCAACAATCTCGCACCCTCGCGATCAAGACTATTTAAGCTTATGGGTAAGGTAAAGGTAACAGGTGGAGCTGCAGCAAGCGACTAGCATATATGGTGGCTAACATACGCAAATGAGAGCGAGAAGAGAAGGCAAAGCACGGTCGATAAAAGTATGATCAAGAAGTGATCCTAAAACAACCTACGTCAAGCATAACTCCAACACCGTGTTCACTTCCCGGACTCCGCTGGAAAGAGACCATCACAGCAACACACGCGGTTGATGCATTTTAATTAAGGTCAACTTCAGGTTTTCTACAACCGGACGTTAACAAATTCCCATCTGCCCATAACCGCGGGCACGGCTTTCGAAAGTTCCAATCCCTGCAGGGGTGTCCCAACTTAGCCCATCACAAGCTCTCACGGTCAACGAAGGATATTCCTTCTAGCGGGAAGACCCGATCAGACTCGGAATCCCGGTTACAAGACATTTAGACAATGGTAAAACTAAACCAGCAACACCACCTGAATGTGCCGACAAATCCCGATAGGAGCTGCACATATCTCTTTCTCAGGGCACACTCAGATGAGCTCTCCATACAACTAAAACCAAACCTCGAGTTTCCCCGAGGGGGCGCTGCACAGGACTCTAGTTCGGACCAACACTCAGAGGAGCACTGGCCCGGGGGGGTTAGAATAAAGATGACCCTTGAGTCTGCAGAACCCAAGGGAAGGTGGTAGGTTGTTAGTGAAGATGGTAAAACCAAGGTTGGGCATTGCCGGAGGAGTTTTATTCAAGGCGAACTGTCAAGGGGTTCCCATTATTACCCAACCGCGTAAGGAACGCAAAATCTGGGAACATAACACCGATATGACAGAAACTAGGGCGGCAAGAGTGGAACAAAACACCAGGCATAAGGCCGAGCCTTCCACCCTTTACCAAGTATATAGATGCATTAATTAAATAAGATATATTGTGATATCCCAACAAGTAAACATGTTCCAACAAGGAACAACATCTCCATGTCCCAACAAGGAACAAACTTCAATCTTCACCTGCAACTAATAACGCTATAAGAGGGGCTGAGCAAAGCGGTAACATAGCCAAACAACGGTTTGCTAGGACAAGGTGGGTTAGAGGCTTGGTTCAACAATATAGGAGGCATGATAAGCAAGTGGTAGGTATCGCGACATAGGCATAGCAAAAGAGCGAGCATCTAGCAAGCAAAGATAGAAGTGATTTCGAGGGTATGGTCATCTTGCCTGAGATCCCGCAAGGAAGAAGAACGAGTCCATGAAGAAGATAAACGGACGTAGTCGAACGACTCCTCACAACACGACATTATCGGAACCAACCCGAAGAAGCAACACCGGAAAGAAGCAAACAACATGGTAAACAACCATCACATAAACATGGCATGATGCACAATCAAGTATGATGCATGTCCGGTTTAATGATACATGGCATGGCAAAGTTCACAAGCAACCCTACAAATTAAGTGGAGCACAATATGCAACGGAGTTGCATATTGCCAAAACACCACATAACGTATTTAGTTCGATCTTGTTTATGTACCCAACAATATTAAATGTTGTTAGCATGGCAAGAAGGTGGAGCATAAGTAAACTAAACATTTTAAATGGGGCCGGATATAACAAACAACAAATCTGGTAAAT
Organism: Triticum dicoccoides; assembly: GCF_002162155.2. Lineage (NCBI taxonomy): Eukaryota > Viridiplantae > Streptophyta > Magnoliopsida > Poales > Poaceae > Triticum > Triticum dicoccoides. The sequence goes on along the minus strand of NC_041384.1, from coordinate 574,970,140 downwards.
CCCCATATGCATTAGCAATTTAAAGCAAACAACAATTTTAACCAAACTTGAAGTTGTTATCATGATGCGGATGACATGCAAGTTTTATGCAATTTTTATGAAAAAGTTGACATGATAAGATATGAGGTAGTTGTCATCGTGGCGGAAAGAAAGGGGTGCCATGGCAACGATACCGAAAACGGTGCCACGACAACGTCTCGGTTCCGGTAACTCAATTGAGATACCGATGCAAAGGAGAAGTGTGCGGATGCGCGCAAAAGATGGTGGGGCACTCCCGGATACCGGGTGTCCCATGAGTCGACGATGGTGACAAGGCAAAAGAGGGGCAACATGCACCGACAATTCGAGCACGGAGCAAGCACGAGCAACTCATACATCACACATGCATTCATTCACGGACGTCGTTCCGACGGTTATACCTCCGAAGCGTGCGTTATCGGAGGGGTTCGAGTTTGATGCGGTGTAGGGGAAGTAGACGTTCCGCGACGGTAGTGGAAGTAGTTGTTCTCTCATGCTCTAGGGTCGACGGTAGAGGTTCTCGCGATCTCGGCGACGGTAGTGGTACATGTCCGTTTTTCGGTCATCGGTACTTGACGTTTTGCTACCCGGGTCTTCGGTGACGGTCGTTGTTCTATGCATCGGGCATCACGGTACTAGCCGAGGTACTTGCCGTTCTTAGCGGTTCTAAAGACGGCGGTAGATGAACATGACGCGTCGTCGTGGTACTTGTTGGTCTCGGTCGAGGCGGCAAAACGTAGGCGTACTTGAGGTGGCCTTGACGATCCCAAAAATGTTCCTGCTCGAGAAGGTCTCTGTCTTGGTCTTCACCAGGCGTGGTACTTGGCGAAAAGGATCTCTGAAGGCGGCCTTGCCGTCCCTGGATTCGGTGACCTTGGCGATGACAAAAAAGGCAGCGGGGCAGCGAACGGAAGGCGAAGCACGGGCAGGAGGTGATGCAGTTCGTCCTCCTCGTCCTAGACATGTCGAGGCAGGGGAGGTCTTAGCGCTGGGCGCGGGCACACACACTTCCAGCGGGGCATGCTGGAGGCAGGATGCGAGGCAAGGCGTCGGAGCAAGGGAAGCAGTAGCAGGAGTAGAGGCGGAGGCAAGCTCGCCGGCAACAGAGCAGCAGCGACCCGAGGTCAACCGCGGGAGGTGGGGCAACGAGCCCGCTCCGGCGATGGTGGGGCACAAGGCGTGGGCATGGCCGGACGCTGGTGAACGCCGGAGACGGAGGCGTTGTGAACTGCAGCGGCGTGCGCGGCGGCAAGGTGGACTCGCCGGCCGACGGGGCACCATGGCAAGGAGGCGGAGCAGAGGAACGGATGAGAGCAGGGGAACGAAGGAGAGGGAGGTGGCTCGGGCGCTGCTCTCGTTCTCTGATGGCGCGTCGAATGAGGAGGGGATCGAGAGGAGCACGAGGCTGCGCGAGCGCTAGGAGGGACGAAGGGAGAGGCGGCGGTGCGGGAAGGGATCGAGGGAGAGATGGGATCGAGAGGGAGTGAGCGATGGCTAGGGTTAGGTTAGGGAGTGGGCCGGCGCTGGATGGGCCTTCGTGGGCTGAGGAGAGCATGGCTGCGAGGTGGGTTAGGCCCCAGAGGCCGGTTAGGCTCTCTTTCCCTCTCACTCTAAGAGAAAAAAAATAAAGCAAAACAAGATAAGAAAGAAAAGAAAAGGAGGGGTTTGAGAAAGAATTTGGGCATGCGGTTAAATCTCTCGGACTCATAAAAATGAGTTCATTCCGAGAAAATGCATTTGGCAGCGCTTGCAAGGATTGCATTCAGACACATTTGAATGTGATTCAAATAAGTTTGAATTAGAAAAACATTTTTGGAGAGTCCAAAAATGTTCGGAATTTTTGTGGAGATCGGGAAAGCGATGAAATAAAATATGGGCAAAGTTTGAGGACGAAACTTGAAGCGGGAAAAGGCATGGGAATTAAATTGCAATTGTGTTTTAGGTGATTCCATAAGAATGGATTATTTTATAATAGCTCCACTAATATCGGGAGGATATGTTATAAAGAGAAGTCATCCTTCCCTCGATTTAAATGGATCGAAGATCCATATGATTTATTTAGTTGAGTTAAGAAAAGAAATGACATGATGGCATGATGACATGATGCAATGCACATGATGCAAAGATAAAATGTAACGGACCAAACAAAACACACGACGAAACCCAGAAAATCATGGAAGGCATCTGAAGCTCCGGTCTTGGGGCGTCACAACACTCCACCACTACGAGAGGATCTCATCCCGAGATCTAGGATGGCACTGGAGGGAAATAGAAAAGGAAGAGAACTGGTAAAACTAAGTTGCTTCTTTGACAAACGAGTGAAACCAATGAACCTTGAGAGGTTAACCAATTGAATGAGCGAATGTAATGGAGATGAACAAAGTTGAAAACACTCCGTTAGAAAAGAGGAACAAGGAAGAACAACTTCGGGCAGCACTTCGATTGAAAAGAAAAGGAACTGAATAAGAACTTGGTAAGATGAGAAGATACTTGATGAAATCACAACACACTGCCTCCAGAACTATTGAATGAATGGAACAAGGGGTAAGAAAAAAAATCTCAGACAGCACTCCGGTTAAATGGATAGGCATGAAAAGAACATGATATTTGAGCAAACGAGATGATGGGTGAATATAGCAGGAATACAAAGCCTCCGGGACAAAAGAGAGAATGGAATGACATGGACGGAGGAGAGAACAATATCTTCTATCTCGAATGAGCTTGAAAAAAAACATCCTTAGGAGAAGGGTCGAACGGAGTTGTTAGAAAACCAACAACGAAAAGAATAAGCTTGATATGGTCTTATGAAAGACATCCCCAAAACTATGAGGAGAAATTCCACTACTAACGAAACTAAAAGATTTGGGTTGATATGAAGACGGAGACGAGAAACTATTTCACCAGGAGAGATAAATGAAGAACTTGGGTCATTTATACACACCATAGATAGCAACAATCCTTAGGGAAGGCTTTAGGTGAAATATAACCCAAGATAACTCCAACGAATAGGATGATGGATTTAAAATACCTCATTGTTAACAATGTGTGAATCATGAAGCATGAACTCAAATTATCAAGAATGACGTAAAACCACCTCCAATGATACGGAAGAAAGAATTGTACTCCGGATAGCAAGATGAAGAATGCTTGAGCTCTTAGAAAAGAATCTCAATGAACACTTGGAGAAGGGATATAAATCCTTGATGAACCATCGTGTAGAACCTTCATGAAGAACTCCAGTAAACAAAAGAATGATCAAACGAAAGAAATAGAAGTTGAAAATACAAGGTGAAACCTTGCGATGATTTAGATGGAGATTCGTGGTGATATAATTACGAGAGCTTGGATCTCCGGGAAAAGAAAGATGAGCACTTGAAACCAAGAATTTAATCATCGTGAACCAACTCCGGGAGAAAAGATTAACATATGGATGAAACAAGAATAAGAATTACATTATGCTTATCCTTCATCAATTAAATTGATGACAATCAATGGATTTGGCATACTACTTATTCTCGTAGAAAGGATTAAGATAGATATAGCGTCAACTTGAGAATGCCTTCAACGAAACCCCGGTAGAATTTGAAAACACGAATGAATTGATATGATAAGAAAGAAAAATCTGGAACAAACCACCGTAAGAATTAAAATGAACGAAGAGAAGATAAAGAAACACTGGGAAGAATTAGCAAATGAATGAAGATGCTCGAGAGAATCTAGATACATGAGAACGAAGGGATCACGAACTGATTAGAGATCACTTGAACGAAGCACCGGTAAGATTTGGAGAACCATAGCTGAAAGCTGAGAATGAATAAATTCTGAGATGATGGGCTCCGGAGAAACAAACTGAAAAGAATCTTGAATTGCTCCGGATAAGTGAAAAGAATTCTCACAATCAAAACAATTAAGAGAGGATGGCCTCGAACTAGAACCACGGATCTCTGAGAGAACGGATAAGATATGGAGGTAAAATTCTTATTCAGTCTTCAAACGCAGAGAATGACGATGAGGAACACCACCATGAATTGTTTAGACACTCCGGAAGAATCAAAACAAAGAGGTTGAGCCAATGATGAAAAGAATTCGACAGATCTTGGAGAAAGCATTTGACTGATGAAAACTTCATTCTTATGTCAAACTTCAAAAGAAATTTGAGGATAGCTCTGGGAAAATAAGAAGAGTCAGGTAAGATCCTGGGAAAAGACCTGTGGGTTAGGGCCCACTCAAAAGAAACACCATTGAAGGATTTAAAAGAGAGAATGCACCAGTTGAATTAAATGGCTTGAATGAGATAAACAACCTCGAAATAGGTTGAACGGATCTTGAATGGCAAGACGAGCCTTTTGAGATAGCTTGAGCACGCCGGAACAAATGAATAGCGAGAAGTGAATTATTATGAGGTGCACCAGTATGAGAAGGCATTGGGCAAAAGAAAAGGAGTATGCTCAATACCAAAGCTTGAATTAAATCCACCGGAGAAGAAAATGAGTGACGAGAGACGAAATTGAAGCTTCGATAGCATCTTCTTGCGAATCACCAGATAAGAATATTGATGAAAAAGGAATGGAGAAGCTTCCCATCAATAAAATGGATACTTGATTAAGAAATATGAGTCCTTGAAAAAAAACAAGGGTGGGAGGGTGGGAAAAACAAAGGCAACTTGGAGACGGATCAAACAAACACCGTTGAGAAGAACTGATAATTGATCTTGCAAAGGTTGAAGTCATCGGATCCAGTTGAAGAGAAAACTCGCCGGGTTAAAAAGGATTGACATGACAATCTCAATTATCAAGAAGGATTAGTCTTCACATCAGAGTATGAGAACACCGCTTAGGAACAGGTATGGAATCAACATTTGACATTGAAGCAACTCGAATACCACAACTCAAAACAAAAACAAAGGATTGGCTTGCAAAATAAGCCGGGACAAACATATGATAGAGATTTCATCCGAAGTTTTCATGGTGGGGCCTACACGATCTCGATCGTATAGCACCATCATGTACAAGGCAGTGCACATGACATACGAAGCATCCCCGAGTCGGCATAGCCAAGGACTCTTTAAGACACAATGAGACCACTGTAAAACCGACCGTGAATAGGCGGACCACTAGACGTCGAACCCCAATTTCATATCATACATCTGTCGGAAAGATATCCTACGAGCTACTTGAATTCCCACTTATAAACTCCCGAACCTTTCCGGTTATGCAATCAGGTGTTGGGGATATAGGGGAAGCATAATATCTCACCCAAATCTAGCAAATCCTACATCCAGCTGTATCCATCCTTCAACACATAACCAAGAAACCTTCGGAAATCATCTACCTCAACCTTCGAAAAGCATTCGTTATACAAGTTATAGCAATACTCCCGAACTCCCGCCCCAGTACTGGGTGGCGTCGAGGTTATCTCACCAACAACTGCATAAAAGAGATTTTCGATGTCGGCGTACTAAACTCAGGTATTCCAGAACTGCAACGATAAAATTGTGACGACAACACCACGGAGCTCAACTCCCCGGGACACTGCCACAAAACCCCTGACATGAGGCACCAAGACAATGTTCTCGTCACAAAACCATCAGAACGATTCCAAGATACCCGCGTGATCCTAAATTTTTTTTAGTGAAATTTGAGAAGAGAAGAGTTAAAACTCTACGTCAGGATGCCTTACCAGAGCGAAGAGGAGACTGGGAAGTAAAAAGAATTCCTAAACTCTTCGATATATAATTCCTAAATGACTCAAAACATTTTTCTAGACACAACTCGGCCGCTAAAAACGATCAAGCAATGGGGCCCCTAAGGTCGGGGAAGGCTCTGATACCAACTTGTTACACCCTCGATGCGGCTATATCTCCCACGTGTCGAAGCACGACTTAGAGGCATAACCGCATTGAAAGAAATGTCGCAATTGAGGTAATCTTCACACAACCCATGTAATACATAAGGGAAAGAGATACATAGTTGGCTTACAATGGCCACTTCACACAATTACATGAATAAAGCATTACATCAATCAGATACAATCAAGGTCCGACTACGGAACCAAAATAAAAGAAGGACCCCAAATGCGACACGGTCCCCGATCGACCCCAACTGGGCTCCACTACTGATCAACTAGAACGAAACAACACAAAGGACAAGATCTTCAACGAGCTCCTTCTTGAGCTTGGTTACGTCATCTGCACGGACTCATCGGCACCTGCAAGCTGGTTTTGGAAGTATCTGTGATCCACGGGGACTCAGCAATCTCGCATCCTCGCGATCAAGACTATTTAAGCTTATGGGTAAGGTAAAGGTAAGAGGTGGATCTGCAGCAAGCGACTAGCATATATGGTGGCTAACATACGCAAATGAGAGCGAGAAGAGAAGGCAAAGCACGGTCGATAAAAGTATGATCAAGAAGTGATCCTAAAACAACCGACGTCAAGCATAACTCCAACACCGTGTTCACTTCCCGGACTCCGCCGGAAAGAGACCATCACGGCAACACACGCGGTTGATGCATTTTAATTAAGGTCAACTTTAGGTTTTCTACAACCGGACGGTAACAAATTCCCATCTGCCCATAACCGCGTTCACGGCTTTCGAAAGTTCCAATCCCTGCAGGGGTGTCCCGACTTAGCCCATCACAAGTTCTCACGGTCAACGAAGGATATTCCTTCTAGCGGGAAGACCCGATCAGACTCGGAATACCAGTTACAAGACATTTCGACAATGGTAAAACTAAACCAGCAACACCGCCCGAATGTGCCGACAAATCCCGATAGGAGCTGCACATATCTCTTTCTCAGGGCACACTCAGATGAGCTCTCCATACAACTAAAACCAAACCTCGAGTTTCCCCGAGGGGGCGCTGCACAGGACTCTAGTTCGGACCAACACTCAGAGGAGCACTGGCCTGGGGGGTTAGAATAAAGATGACCCTTGAGTCTGCAGAACCCAAGGGAAGGTGGTAGGTTGTTAGTGCAAATGGTAAAACCAAGGTTGGGAATTGCTGGAGGAGTTCTATTCAAGGCAAACTGTCAAGGGGTTCCCATTATTACCCAACCGCGTAAGGAACGCAAAATCCGCGAACATAACACCGATATGACGGAAACTAGGGCGGCAAGAGTGGAACAAAACACCAGGCATAAGGCCGAGCCTTCCACCCTTTACCAAGTATATAGATGCATTAATTAAATAAGATATATTGTGATATCCCAACAAGTAAACATGTTCCAACAAGGAACAACATCTCCATGTCCCAACAAGGAACAAACTTCAATCTTCACCTGCAACTAACAACGCTATAAGAGGGGCTGAGCAAAGCGGTAACATATCCAAACAACGGTTTGCTAGGACAAGGTGGGTTAGAGGCTTGGTTCAACAATATAGGAGGCATGATAAGCAAGTGGTAGGTATCGCGGCATAGGCATAGCAAAAGAGCGAGCATCTAGCAAGCAAAGATAGAAGTGATTCCGAGGGTATGGTCATCTTGCCTGAGATCCCGCAAGGAAGAAGAACGAGTCCATGAAGAAGATAAACGGACGTAGTCGAACGACTCCTCACAACACGACATTATCGGAACCAACCCGAAGAAGCAACACCGGAAAGAAGCAAACAACATGGTAAACAACCATCACATAAACATGGCATGATGCACAATCAAGTATGATGCATGTCCGGTTTAATGATACATGGCATGGCAAAGTGCACAAGCAACCCTACAAATTAAGTGGAGCACAATATGCAACAGAGTTGCATATTGCCAAAACACCACATAACGTATTTAGTTCGATCTTGTTTATGTACCCAACAATATTAAATGTTGTTAGCATGGCAAGAAGGTGGAGCATAAGTAAACTAAACATTTTAAATGGGTCTGGATATAACAAACAACAAATCCGGTAAATCCCCATATGCATTAGCAATTTAAAGCAAACAACAATTTTAACCAAACTTGAAGTTGTTATCATGATGCGGATGACATGCAAGTTTTATGCAATTTTTATTAAAAAGTTGACATGATAAGATATGAGGCAGTTGTCATCGTGGCGGAAAGAAAGGGGTGCCACGGCAACGATACCGAAAACGGTGCCACGGCAATGTCTCGGTTCCGGTAACTCGATTGAGATACCGATGCAAAGGAGAAGTGTGCGGATGCGCGCAAAAGATGGTGGGGCACTCCCGGATACCGGGTGTCCCATGAGTCGACGATGGTGACAAGGCAAAAGAGGGGCAACGTGCACCGACAATTAGAGCACGGAGCAAGCACGAGCAACTCATACATCACACATGCATTCGTTCACGGACATTGTTCCGGTGGTTATACCTTCGAAGCGTGCGTTATCGGAGGGGTTCGAGTTTGATGCGGTGTAGGGGAAGTAGACGTTCTGCGACGGTAGCGGAAGTAGTTGTTCTCTCATGCTCTAGGGTCGACGGTAGAGGTTCTTGCGATCTCGGCGACGGTAGTGGTACATGTCCGTTCTTCGGTCATAGGTACTTGACGTTTTGCTACCCGGGTCTTTGGCGACGGTCGTTGTTCTATGCATCGGGCATGACGGTACTAGCCGAGGTACTTGCCGTTCTTAGCGGTTCCGAAGACGGCGGTAGATGAACATGACGCGTCGTCGTGGTACTTGTTGGTCTCGTCGATGCGGCAAAACGTAGGCGTACTTGAGGTGGCCTTGACGATCCCAAAAACGTTCCTGCTCGAGAAGGTCTCTATCTCGGTCTTCACCGGGCGTGGTACTTGGCGAAAAGGATCTCTGAAGGTGACCTTGCCGTCCCTGGATTCGGTGACCTTGGCAACAAAAAAAAAGGCAGCGGGGCAGCGAATGGAAGGCGAAGCACGGGCAGGAGGTGATGCAGTTCGTCCTCCTCGTCCTAGACATGTCGAGGCAGGGGAGGTCTTGGCACTGGGCGCGGGCACACACACTTCCAGCGGGGCATGCTGGAGGCAGGAGGCGAGGCAAGGCGTCGGAGCAAGGGAAGCAGCAGCAGGAGTAGAGGCGGAGGCAAGCTCGCCGGCAATAGAGCAGCAGCGACCCGAGGTCAACCGCAGGAGGTGGGGTGACGAGCTCGCTTCGGTGATGGCGGGGCACAAGGCGTGGGCATGGCCGGACGCTGGTGAACGCCGGAGACGGAGGCGCTGTGAACTGCAGCAGCGGGGCGGCGGCAAGGTGGACTCGCCGGCTTACGGGGCGCCATGGCAAGGAGGCGGAGCAGAGGAACGGATGAGAGCAGGGGAACAAAGAAGAGGGAGGTGGCTCAGGCGCTGCTCTCGTTCTCTGATGGCGCGTCGAATGAGGAGGGGATTGAGAGGAGCACGAGGCTGCGCGAGCGCTAGGAGGGACGAAGGGAGAGGCGGCGGTGCGGGAAGGGATCGAGGGAGAGATGGGATCGAGAGGGAGTGAGCGATGGCTAGGGTTAGGTTAGGGAGTGGGCCGGCGCTGGATGGGCCTTGGTGGGCTGAGGAGAGCATGGCTGCGAGGTGGGTTAGGCCCCAGAGGCTGGTTAGGCTCTCTTTCCCTCTCACTCTAAGAGAAAAAAAATAAAGCAAAACAAGATAAGAAAGAAAAGAAAATGAGGGGTTTGAGAAAGAATTTGGGCATGCGGTTAAATCTCTCGGACTCATAAAAATGAGTTCGTTCTGAGAAAATGCATTTGGCACCACTTGAAAGGATTGCATTCAGACACATTTGAATGTGATTCAAATAAGTTTGAATTAGAAAAACATTTTTGGAGAGTCCAAAAATGTTCGGAATTTTTGCGGAGATCGGGAAAGCGATGAAAGAAAATATGGGCAAAGTTTGAGGACCAAACTTGAAGCGGGAAAAGGCATGGGAATTAAATTGCAAGTGTGTTTTAGGTGATTCCATAAGAATGGATTATTTTATAATAGCTCCACTAATATCGGGAGGATATGTTATAAAGAGAAGTCATCCTTCCCTCATTTAAATGGATCGAAGATCCATACGATTTATTTAGTTGAGTTAAGAAAAGAAATGACATGATGGCATGATGACATGATGCAATGCACATGATGCAAAGATAAAATGCAACGGACCAAACAAAACACACGACGAAACCCGGAAATCATGGAAGGCATCTGAAGCTCCGGTCTTGGGGCGTCACAGCCGCCGTGCTCCCTTCAGCTTTTCTGCAAGCTCTTCAAGGCCTGCGGGTATGGAGACGGACGACCACAAGGTCTGGGCGATGCCTTGCATCACTTGCCGAACTTGCTTGTGCAACTGTGCGAGCTCGGTGTGACGCCCGGGTAATTTGGCTACAGTAATCCCATGTTAATGATGACATGTCACCTCGATTATTGTTGCTAATCTCGCGCTAGTTCGAAACCGGTTCGAATTCAAATTCAAAATCAAGCAAACAATAAAATATTTTCAAAAATGAAAACTAAAATGTTGGGGTGTTGCCAAATAATGCATAGGTAATTATTGTGGAGAAACCACAATTTTATAAAAGGATTAAGTGCACAAAAATATTTAAACAGCAACAAAACATTAAACTAACTACCCTTTTCAATTTGATAAAATATTAAACTATTTGTTTTATTGCCAAAAACTTATAGGGCATTGGCATACTTCTTAAAACTAAATTAGGGACCAGTGGTGTAGTTTATAAAACCAAATTCAAAAGGAAACTAAAATAAAACAGTAAAGCAGAAAT
>NC_041384.1:574869704-574958569 GCF_002162155.2 Triticum dicoccoides | reverse complement strand
GCGCGCCCATCCGCCTGAGCCGCGCCTGGCCTCGTCCGCGCACAGACGCACCCCTGCCGCTGCTCTGCATCGCCCCATCAACGCCCGAACGCGCCGCCGCGCGTATGTCGCCCCGCTTGCCTCCTCTGCTCAGGACCGCCCACGGCCACCCCGTCGGCCACCGCGACCATCAGCACCCTGGCCGCTGGCCTCGCCCCGCAGCACTCCCCGCCGCCGAGCGCGCGCCCTGGCACCCGTTGCCCGCAACCGCGCCCCGCAGGCTGGCGCCCGCTCCCGTTTTTACCGACCCGTTAAGGCTCCCTGGTGCCGATGACAAACGGGGCCCATGCCCGTGGAACGTTTAAAAAAAGATTAAAAAAAGATAAATAAATAAATAAAATTAATTATTTAATTAAGGAATTAATTAAGTTAATTAATCCTACTTAATTAATCTAATTAACCTGTTAGTCTAACTAAACAATAATTAGTTTAACCTAGCCCTAATTAACTTAAGAGTGTATGACATGTGGGTCCCATTGGGCCCACATGTCAGTTTGACCCAGTCAACCTCTGTTGACTGCTGACGTCATGCTGACACCAGCAAACACTGTTTTGGATAATGTTGCATTAAAATAATTAAATAAATCCTGAAAATGATTTAAATCTTTTAAAATTAATAGAAAATAAACCGTGGCTCAGATGAAAATACTTTGTACATGAAAGTTGCTCAGAACGATGAGACGAATCCGGATACGCAGCCCGTTCATCCGTCATGCATCCCTAGCATAGCGAACATGCAACTTTCCCCCTCCGACCCATCTGTCCGAAAACGCGAAACACCGGGGATACTTTCCCGGATGTTCCTCCCCTTCACCGGTACCACCTCGTACCGCGTTAGGGCACACCTAGCATCACGCGTTGTCATGTCATGCATCGTCATGCATTTGTTTGCATTATATTTATTGTTTCTTCCCCCTCTTCTCTCGCTAGACATCGAGACCGACGCCGCTGCTACCCAGTACGACTATGGTGTTGACGACCCCTCTCTCTTGCTAGAGCAACCAGGCAAGCCCCCCCCTTGATCACCAGATATCGCCTACTCTTCTCTATACTACTTGCATTAGAGTAGTGTAGCATGTTACTGCTTTCCGTTAATCCTATTCTGATGCATAGCCTGTCATTGTTGTTACAACTGTTGATACCTTAACTACAATCCTAAATGCTTAGTATAGGATGCTAGTATTCCATCAGTGGCCCTACACTCTTGTCCGTCTGCCATGCTATACTACTGGGCCGTGATCATTTCGGGAGGTGATCACGGGCATATACTATATACTTTACACTGTTACATTACCAGTGATACTGTTTGGAGATGGGGGCTGAAGGGGCAGGTGGCTCCATCCCGGTAGAGGTGGGCCTGGGTTCTCGACGGCCCCGACTGTTACTTTGAGGCGGAGCGACAGGGCAGGTTGAGACCACCTAGGAGAGAGGTGGGCCTGGCCCTGGTCGGCGTTCGCAGATACTTAACACGTTTAATGAGATCTTGGTATTTGATCTGAGTCTGGCTACTGGCCTATATGCACTAACCATCTACGCGGGGACAGTTATGGGCACTCGACGTCGTGGTATCAGCCGAAGCCTTCGTGACGTCAGCGACTGAGTGGCGCGCGCCGGATTGGACCGTAAGCCTGCTCTTGTATTAAGGGGGCTAGTTCTGCTTTCGGCCGCGTTCGCAACATGCAGGTGTGCAAAGGGCGATGGGCCCAGACCCCTGCGCCATAGGATTTAGACCGGTATGCTGACCTCTCAGTTGTGCCTAGGTAGGGCTGCGACGTGTTGATCTTACGAGGACGGGAATGACCCAGGAAAGTGTGTCCGGCCAAATGGGATCGAGCGTGTTGGGTTATGTGGTGCACCCCTGCAGGGAAGTTAATCTATTCGAATAGCCGTGATCTTCGGTAACAGGACGACTTGGAGTTGTACCTTGACCTTATGACAACTAGAACCGGATACTTAATAAAACACACCGTTCCAAGTGCCAGATACAACCGGTGATCGCTCTCTCACAGGGCGACGAGGGGAGGATCATCGGTTAGGATTATGCTATACGATGCTACTTGATGCTACTTGGAGGACTTCAGTCTACTCTCTTCTACATGATGCAAGACGGAGGCTGCCAGAAGCATAGTCTTCGACAGGATTAGCTATCCTCCTCTTATTCTGGCATTCTGCAGTTCAGTCCATCGATATGGCCTTTACACATATACCCATGCATATGTAGTGTAGCTCCTTGCTTGCGAGTACTTTGGATGAGTACTCACGGTTGCTTCTCCTTCTTTTCCTTCTATCCCTTCTACCTGGTTGTCGCAACCAGATGTTGGAGCCCAGGATCCAGACGCCACCGTCGACGACGACTCCTACTACACCGGAGGTGCCTACTACTACATGCTGCCCGCTGATGACGACCAGGAGTAGTTAGGAGGATCCCAGGCAGGAGGCCTGCGCCTCTTTCGATCTGTATCCCAGTTTGTGCTAGCCTTCTTAAGGCAAACTTGTTTAACTTATGTCTGTACTCAGATATTGTTGCTTCCGCGGACTCATCTATGATCGAGCTCTTGTATTCGAGCCCTCGAGGCCCCTGGCTTGTAATATGATGCTTGTATGACTTATTTAAGTTTTAGAGTTGTGTTGTGATATCTTCCCGTGAGTCCCTGATCTTGATCGTACACATTTGCGTGCATGATTAGTGTACGATTAAATCGGGGGCGTCACACTCGGGAAGAAGATCACCCATTGAACCAGGCATCTCCTCGGCAGGACGTCATGTTAGCATACCTATAGACATAACTCTGTCAGCCAGCTTCCTCGCCGAACTCTTTTTCAAAGTTCGTTCAAGCACTTACTAAATATGTCGCGTCGAAGCCGCCGATTCTCCTTAACAGAATCCGACAGTTGGGCACGAACATCTTTTAGTTCCACGCCCAGCTTGGTGTTGGCATCTTGGAGATCATTCTTCTCCTGCCTCACCCTCATTAGAAAGCTCTCACCAGCCTTTAGCTGGCGTATGAGTTGTTGCTTATCCGGATTCACTCCAGCGTCATCTGCAATTTTATCGTCAGATTTTCATATAAAGCCGCACTCTAATATGATACTTATCATTTGACGGATATGTTACCAGCGGGGGTCTCTTTGGGCTCCCCTGCAGCGGACAGTGCGGCCTGAAGTTGGGCTTTGCACTCTTCCAACTCCTGGGACAGTTGAGTATTCTTTTTTGTAAGAACATACATAACAAATGATCCTTAAATCAGTTATCCTAACTGTTTCAAGTCTCAGGGGCTACTGATATATATATAATCATCATCTCACCCGTATGTCTTTTACATACTGCTCTGTGGCTCTGGCTAGACCATTTTGAGTGGCACGGAGGTGCGCATCTCCCGAGTTGAAGGCATCCAAAGCCTCTTGGGAGAAACAAGCGTCACGAAGAATAGTCCGGCGACGCCTATGGTTCATGGCACTTTCCACCTCGGAATGGGTGGCGGACAGTCGATCCGTATCCTCTGTCGGAGGAGCACCTGGCACACGCCTTGTACTCGTTCCCACCCCTGAGTCCGGCCTTGGAGCCTGGCTTGTGGAGGCGCGGTTGGTAGCCTCTCCGGGTATAGTCCGGCGAGCGCTCTTTTTCCTGAAAAGAAGGCATGGGCGTTAATATGCCTCTATAAATAATGTCTTGCAATAAAGACGGCGCGCCATACCGCTGCTCTGGTGCCTCAATCCGGACTGCGGATCTTTTCAGCCTGCCTGGCCTAGCGGCCCCTTGTTGGCTAGTTGCCACAGGCTCGGCCTTCTGCCCCGAGGACCTCCCCTGCAAAACACAGTTGTTATACGGCAATAAAAAAGAGCACAAGGACAGATCCCTTTTTAAGTGTTGGGACTTCGGTCTCAGTCACCTGTGAGGCTGGAACTAGCCCAGGGTAATCGGCCATAATGGCCACCAAGGTATTGTCATTACCCCCTTGGTAAAATACCCCGTCGATCAGCTCCACGGATATGTCCGGATCCTCCTGGGAGGCCGGGTCAAGGGACCGTCCAGGGTCCTCGGGCTGTGGAGGAGGGATGTTTATCTCCTTTACTGCCTGGTGCAGCTCCTGCGATGAAATCGCTAGAATGAATACTTAAACTACGGGAATACGAAACGGATGGGCGAGAAAAAATCTCCGCTTACCCAGCTCGGAGGATTGTACATAGAGAATCCGCCCTGCGGGTTGACACGGAGGAATTCCTCCTCTTCTCCCTTGTATAAAGTGGACAAGATCTTTATTAGATCAGTAGCCGATCCCGACCCTTTGCAGCCGTGGCGGGTGGCGTCATCCTCCCCGTTGAAATCCCACATGGGGTGGCCTCTATACTGGAGCGGCTGCACCCCCCGCATAATGCATATAGCCATGACCTCGATCATGGTCAATCCGGGTCGACCTAAAGAACTTATCCGGCTCATCAGATAAAGAATGTCCCTGTCGTCTTCCACCAGGGAGCTCCGTGGACGCTAGCTCCGACGCTTCTTCAAAGGGGCGTTGTCAAACTCAGGAAGGCCGATCCGAATAGGGTCCGGAAGGGGGACATCTTCTATATAAAACCATTCTGAAGGCCAGTCTTCGGACGTCTTCTTCAGGGTCCCGGACAGGTATCCGGTCCCGGCGATACGCCACACTTCGGCTCCGCCCACTTGATATATTCATCCCTTCTTGGAATGGGGCACAAGGCAGAACAGCTTCTTCCACAGAGCGAAATGAGCCTCACAGCCCAAAAATAACTCACAAAGGGCTACGAATCCCGCGATATGCAGCAGGGAGGCAGGCGTAAGGTTGTGCAACTGGAGCCCATAGAACTCCAGAAGCCCCCGGAGAAACGGATGAATTGGGAATCCGAGCCCTCTTACCAGGTAAGGGACAAGGCATACCCGCTCTCCCTTGGAGGGATTGGGACGGCTCTCCGCTTGCTCTCCGACATTGTAGGTGGCGAGCCCGGCTCGAACCGGGACCAGCTACGCTGGGGGAAGAAATCCCTTAGACTGAAGCATCACCAATTTGTTGTGCGGGATGGAACATCTCTCCCAATCTCCAGGCTTGGAACTAGGGGTGCGAGAGGAGGAGCTGCGCCGACCGACCATGATGGAATGGATCTCTGTCGAGCACGCTGCGATGAAGACTCGGCAAGGGAGGATGATGTGATTTGGATCTGAATCCTCGCCTTTTTAAATAGGCGGCTCATTTACATAGCTAGGGGGGTAAATGTGAAAACACCCTGGCTCTTCACATTCGCTCGACACGTGGAAAGTGGCCATTATTGGGCGTAGAAGCCAAGGAGTACAAACCGTCACAAGGAACCGGACATTATTTCGACGGGTACACAGAATTTGAAAAGGAACCCACCTTGCAATGCCGAAGATAATACTGCGCGCCGGACTCGTCGTCATTGAAGCCTGGTTCGGGGGCTACTGAGGGAGTCCTGGATTAGGGGGTCTCCGAATAGCCGGACTATCTCCATTTGCCGGACTGTTAGACTATGAAGATACAAGATTGAAGACTTCGTCTTGTGTCCGGACAGGACTCTACTTGGCGTGGAAGGCAAGCTAGGCAATACATATATGGATATCTCCTCCTTTGTTCCCGACCTTGTGTAACCCTAACCCTCTCCGGTGTCTATATAAACCGAGGAGTTTTAGTCCGTAGGACAACAATCACAACATACAATCATACCATAGGCTAGCTTCTAGGGTTTAGCCTCTCTAATCTCGTGGTAGATCCACTCTTGTAACACCCATATCATCAATATTAATCAAGCAAGACGTAGGGTTTTACCTCCATCAAGAGGGCCCGAACCTGGGTAAAACTTCGTGTCCCTTGCCTCCTGTTACCATACGGCCTAGACGCACAGTTCGAGACCCCCTACCCGAGATCCGCCGGTTTTAACACCCACAACCATGACGAACCTACAAACTATGAGGGAGCGATGATGAGCCCAGATTCCGCAAAATGGCTTGAGGCCATGCAATCTGAGATGGGATCCATGTATGAGAACAAAGTGTGGACTTCGGTTGACTTGCCCGATGACCGGCAAGCCATAGAGAATAAATGGATCTTCAAGAAGAAGACTGACGTTGACGGTAATGTTACTGTCTACAAAGCTCGACTTGTTGCAAAAGGTTTTCGACAAGTTCAAGGAGTTGACTACGATGAGACCTTCTCACCCATAGTGATGCTTAAGTCCGTCCGAATCATGTTAGCAATTGCCTCATTTTATAATTATGAAATTTGGCAAATGGATGTCAAAATTGCATTCCTTGATGGATATCTTAAAGAAGAGTTGTATATGATGCAACCAGAAGGTTTTATCGATCCAAAAGGTGCTAACAAAGTGTGCAAGCTCTAGCGCTCCATTTATGGACTGGTGCAAGCATCTCGGAGTTGGAATATATGCTTTGATAGTGTGATCATAGCATATTGTTTTATATAGACTTTTGGAGAAGCCTGTATTTACAAGAAAGTGAGTGGGAGCTCTGTAGCATTTTTGATATTATATGTGGATGACATGTTGTTGATCGGAAATGATACTAAATTTCTGAATAGCATAAAAGGATACTTGAATAAGAATTTTTCGATGAAAGACCTCGGTGAAGCTGCTTATATATTGGGCATCAAGATCTATAGAGATAGATCAAGATGCTTAATTGGACTTTCACAAAGCATATACCTTGATAAAGTTTTGAAGAAGTTCAAAATGGATCAAGCAAAGAAAGGGTTCTTGCCTGTGTTACAAGGTGTGAAGTTGAGTCAAACTCAATGCTCGACCACTGCAGAAGATAGAGAAAATGAAAGTCATTCCCTATGCCTTAGCCATAGGTTCTATCATGTATGCAATGTTGTGTACCAGACCTGATGTGTGCCTTGCTATTAGTTTGGCAGGGAGGTACCAAAGTAATCCAGGAGTAGATAACTGGACAGCGGTGAAGAACATCCTGAAATACTTGAAAAGGACTAAGGATATGTTTCTCATTTATGGAGGTGACAAAGAGCTCGTCGTAAACGGCTATGTCGATGCAAGATTTGACACTGATCTTGATGACTCTAAGTCACAAACCAGATACATATTTTTATTGAATGGTGCAGCTGTCAGTTGGTGCAGTTCTAAGCAGAGCGTTGTGGCGGGATCTACGTGTGAAGTGGAATACATAGCTGCTTTGGAAGCAGCAAATGAAGGAGTCTGGATGAAGGAGTTCGTATCTGATCTAGATGTAATACCTAGTGTATCCTGTCCAATGAAAATATTTTGTGACAATACTGGTGCAATTGCCTTGGCAAAGGAATCCAGATTTCACAAGAGAACCAAGCACATCAACAGATGCTTCAATTCCATCCGCGGTCAAGTCAAGGAGGGAGACATAGAGATTTGCAAGATACATACAGATCTGAATGTTGCAGACCCGTTAACTAAGAATCTCTCATGACCAAAACATGATCAGCACCAAAACTCCATGAGTGTTAGAACCATTACAATGTAATCTAGATTATTGACTCTAGTGCAAGTGGGAGACTGAAGGAAATATGCCCTAGAGGCAATAATAAAGTTGTTATTTATATTTCCTTATATCATGATAAATGTTTATTATTCATGCTAGATTTGTATTAACCGGAAACTTAGTAGACGGGTGAATACATAGACAAACAGAGTGTCCCTAGTATGCCTCTACTTGACTAGCTCGTTAATCAAAGATGGTTAAGTTTCCTAGCCATGGACATGTGTTGTCATTTGATGAACGGGATCACATCATTAGAGAATGATGTGATGGACAAGACCCATCCGTTAACTTAGCACTGATACGTCCATTTTGCATCATGCTTTTATATCGATATTTATTGCATTATGGGCTGTTATTACACATTATGTCACAATACTTATGCCTTTTCTCTCTTATTTTACAAGGTTTACATAAAGAGGGAGAATGCCGGTAGCTGAAATTCTTGGCTGGAAAAGGAGCAAATATTAGAGACCTATTCTGCACAACTCCAAAAGTCCTGAAACTCCACGAAAGTCAGTTTTGGAATATATTAAAAATATTGGGCAAAGAAAGCACCAAAGGGGACCCAGCCACTGTCCATGAGGGTGGGGGGCACGCCCTACCCCCTAGGCGCGCCCCCTGCCTCGTGGGCCACCTGGCAGGACCCCGATGCCCATCTTTTGGTATAAGGTGTCTTTTGCCCTGGAAAAAATAAGGAGGAAGCTTTCGGGACGAAGCGCCACCGTCTCGAGGCGGAACCTTGGCGGAACCAATCTAGGGCTCCGGCGAAGCTGTTCTGCTGGGGAAACATCCCTCCGGGAGGGGGAAATCATCACCATCGTAATCACCATCGATCCTCTCATCTGGAGGGGGTCAATCTCCATCAACATCTTCACCAGCAGCATCTCCTCTCAAACCCTAGTTCATCTCTTGTATCCGATCTTTGTCTCAAAACCTCAGATTGGTACCTGTGGGTTGCTCGTAGTGTTGATTACTCCTTGTAGTTGATGCTAGTTGGTTTATTTGGTGGAAGATTATATGTTCAGATCCTTTATGCATATTAATACCCCTCTGATTATGAACATGAATATGATTTGTGAGTAGTTACGTTTGTTACTGAGGAGATGGGAGAAGTCTTGCTATAAGTAGTCGTGTGAATTTGGTATTCGTTCGATATTTTGATGAGATGTATGTTGTCTTTCCTCTAGTGGTGTTATGTGAACGTCCACTACATGAAACTTCACCATTGTTTGGGCCTAGGGGAAGGCATTGGGAAGTAATAAGTATATGATGGGTTGCTAGAGTGATAGAAGCTTAAACCCTAGTTTATGCGTTGCTTCGTAAGGGGCTGATTTGGATACATACGTTTCATGCTATGGTTAGGTTTACCTTAATTCATCTTTCGTAGTTGTGGATGGTTGCGAAGGCGGTTAATCATAAGTGGGATTCTTGTCCAAGGAATCACAGTACCCAAGCACCGGTCCACCCACATATCAAATTATCAAAGTAACGAACGTTAATCGTATGAGCATGATGAAAACTAGTTTGACGATAATTCCCATGTGTCCTCGGGAGCGCTTTCCTTTATATAAGAGTTTGTCCAGGCTTGTCCTTTGCTACAAAAAGGATTGGGCACCTTGCTACACCTTGTTTACTTTTGTTACTTGTTACCCGCTACGAATTACCTTATCACAAAACTATCTGTTACCGATAATTTCAGTGCTTGCAGAGAATACCTTACTGAAAACTGCTTGTCATTTCCTTCTACTCCTCGTTGGGTTCGACACTCTTACTTATGAAAGGACTATGATAGATCCCCTATACTTGTGGGTCATCAAGACTTTTTCTAGCGCCGTTGCCGGGGAGTGAAGCGCCTTTGGTAAGGAAAAATTTTATATAGTGTGCTGAAATTTACTGTCACTTGTTACTATGGAAAATAATCCTTTGAGGGGATTGTTTGGGGTATCTTCACCCCGACCAGTAGAGCAAAGAGTTGCTCCTCAACCTACTGAACCTACTGAAAATGTTTACTTTGAAATTCCTTCGGGTATGATAGAGAAACTGCTAGCTAATCCTTTTATAGGAGATGGAACATTACATCACGATATGCACCTAATCTATGTGGATGAAGTTTGTGGATTATTTAAGCTTGCAGGTATGCCCGAGGATGTTTTCAAGAACAAGGTCTTCCCTTTACCTTTGAAGGGAAAGGCATTGACATGGTTTAGGCTATGTGATGATATTGGATCATGGAACTACAACCGATTGAAATTAGAATTTCATCAGAAGTTTTATCCTATGCATCTGGTTCGTCGTGATCGTAATTATATATATAATTTTTGGCCTCGCGAAGGAGAAAGCATCACTCAAGCTTGGGGGAGTCTTAAGTCAATTTTATATTCATGCCCCAATCATGAGATCTCAAGAGAAATTATCATTAAAAATATTATGCTCGGCTTTCTCTCAATAATCACTCCATGCTCGATACTTCTTGTACTAGTTCTTTTATGATGAAGACTATTGAATTCAGATGGGATTTATTGGAAAGAATTAAACGCAACTCTGAAGATTGGGAGCTTGACGAAGGGAAGGAGTCGGGTATAACACCTAAGTTTGATTGTGTCAAATCTTTTATGGATACCGATGCTTTTCGTGAATTTAGCACCAAATATGGACTTGACTTTGAGATAGTAGCTTCTTTCTCATGTTGATCTCCCTAAGGATAAGTGGCTTAAATATCATCCTCCCATTGAAGTAAAAGTAGTTGAACCTATTAAAGTTCAAGAAAATACTATCACTTATAATGTTGATCCTATTGTTCCTACCGCTTATATTGAGAAACCACCTTTCCCTGTTAGAATGAAGGATCATTCTAAAGCGTCAACTATGGTTCATAAGAGTAATACTAAAACACCTACACCCTCTGAGCAAATTAAAGTTGAACCTAGTATTGTTATGGTTAAGGATCTCTTCGTCGATAATATTGATGGGCATGTTATTTACTTCTGTGATGAAGCTGCTAGAATTGCTAGACCCGATACTAAAGATACACATAGACATATTGTTGTCATGACTGTTGTTTCTGTTAAAATAGGAGATCACTGTTATCATGGCTTATGTGATATGGGTACTAGTGCGAGTGCAATACCTCATACCTTATATAAAGAAATTATGCATGATATTGCACCTGCTGAGATAGAAGGTATTAATGTTACTATTAAGCTTGCCAATAGAGAGACTATTTCGCGAGTTGGGATTGTTAGAGATGTTGAAGTCTTGTGTGGGAAAGTTAAATATTCTACTAATTTTCTTATTCTTGGTTCCCTACAAGATGACATCTGTCCCATTATATTTGGTAGACCCTTCTTGAATATTGTTAGTGCTAAGATAGACTGCAAAAGGATATTGTTTCTGTTGGTTTAGGGGATATGTCTCATGATTTTAATTTTGCTAAATTTCGTGGACAACCCCATGATAAAGAATTGCCTAGTAAAGATGAAATTATTGGTCTTGCTTCTATTGACGTGCCTCCTAATGATCCTTTAGAACAATATTTGCTAGACAATGAAAATGATATGTTTATGAATGAAAGAAGGGAAATAGATGAAGTATTCTTTAGACAGGGACCTATTTTGAGACACAACTTGCATGTTGAAATTTTAGGGGATCCTCCTCCACCTAAGGGTGATCCCGTGTTAGAGCTTAAACCATTACCTGATACTCTTAAATATGCTTATATTGATGAAAAGAAGATATATCCTATTATTATTAGCGCTAACTTTTCAGAGAAGGAAGAAGAGAGATTATTGAAAACTCTGAAGAAGCACTGTGCTACTATTGGATATACTCTTGATGATCTTAAGGGCATTAGTACCACTCTATGCCAGCACAAAATAAAATTGGAGAAAGACGTTAAGCCGGTTGTTGATCACCAACGACGGTTAAATCCTAAGATGAAAGAAGTGGTAAGAAATGAAATACTAAAGCTTCTGGAGGCAGGTATAATTTATCCTGTTGCTGATAGTCAATGGGTAAGTCCTGTCCATTGTGTCCCTAAGAAGGGAGGTATTACTGTTGTTCCTAATGATAAAGATGAATTGATCCCACAAAGAATTGTTACAGGTTATAGAATGGTAATTGATTTCCGCAAATTAAATAAAGCTACTAGAAAGGATCATTACCCTTTACCTTTTATTGATAAAATGCTAGAAATATTATCCAAAAATACATATTTTTGCTTTCTAGATGGTTATTCTGGTTTCTCTCAAATACCTGTGTCGAAAGAAGATCAGGAAAAGACAACTTTTACTTTCCCTTTCGGTACCTTTGCTTATAGACGTATGCCTTTTGGTTTATGTAATGCACCTGCTACCTTTCAAAGATGTATGACTGCTATATTCTCTGACTTTTGTGAAAATATTGTTGAGGTTTCCATGGATGATTTCTCCGTCTATGGAACTTATTTTGATGATTGCTTAAGCAACCTTGATCGAGTTTTACATAGATGTGAAGAAACTAATCTTGTCTTGAATTGGGAGAAGTGCCACTTTATGGTTAATGAAGGTATTGCCTTGGGGCATAAAATTTCTGAAAGAGGTACTGAAGTTGATAAAGCTAAAGTTTATGCTATTGAAAAGATGTCGTGTCCTAAGGAAATTAAAGGTATAAGAAGTTTCCTTGGTCATGCCGGTTTTTATAGGAGGTTCATTAAAGACTTCTCGAAAATTTCTAGGCCTCAGACTAATCTCTTACAAAAAGATGTTCCTTTTGTCTTTGATGATGATTGTGTAGAAGCATTTGAAATACTTAAGAAAGCCTTGATTTCTGCACCTATTATTCAGCCACCTGATTGGAATTTACCCTTTGAAATTATGTGTGATGCTAGTGATTATGCTGTAGGTGCTATTCTAGGACAAAGAGTTGATAAGAAATTAAATGTTATCCAATATGCTAGTAAAACTCTAGACAGTGCCCAGAGAAATTATGCTACTACTGAAATGGAATTTTTTAGCAGTTGTATTTGCTTGTGATAAGTTCAGACCTTATATTGTTGGCTCTAAAGTAACTGTTCACACTGGTCATGCTACTATTAAATATCTTATGGAAAAGAAAGATGCTAAACCTAGACTTATTAGATGGGTTCTCTTGCTACAAGAATTTGATTTGCATATTATTGATAGAAAGGGAGCTGAGAACCCTGTTGCAGACAACTTGTCTAGGTTAGAGAATGTTCTTGATGACCCACTACCTATAGATGATAGCTTTCCTGATGACCAATTAGCTTTCATAAATGCTTCTTGTACTGCTCCATGGTATGCTGATTATGCTAATTACATTGTTGCTAAATTTATACCACCTAGTTTCACATATCAGCAGAAGAAAAGGTTTTTCTATGATTTAAGACATTACTTCTGGGATGACCCACACCTTTATAAAGGAGTAGATGGTGTTATTAGACGTTGTGTACCTGAGCATGAATAGGAACAGATCCTACGCAAGTGTCACTCTGAGCCTTATGGAGGACACCACGCTGGAGATAGAACTGCACATAAGGTATCGCAATCCGTTTTTTATTGGCGTACTCTTTTCAAAGATGCCCGTAAGTTTGTCTTGTATTGTGATGAATGTCAAAGAATTGGTAATATTAGTAGATGTCAAGAAATGCCTATGAACTATTCACTTGTTATCGAACCATTTGATATTGGGGCTTTGATTATATGGGATTGTTTCCTTCCTCTAATGGGTATATACACATATTTTAGTTGTTGTTGATTAGGTTACTAAGTGGGTAGAAGCTATTCCAACTAGTAGTGCTGATCATAGCACCTCTATTAAGATGCTTAAAGAAGTTGTTTTTTCGAGGTTTGGAGTCCCTAGATATTTAATGACTGATGGTGGTTCACATTTTATTCATGGTGCGTTTCGTAAAATGCTTGCTAAGTATGATGTTAATCATAGAATTGCATCTCCATATCACCCACAGTCAAGTGGTCAAGTAGAACTGAGTAATAGAGAGCTTAAATTAATTTTGCAAAAGACTGTCAATAGATCTAGAAAGAATTGGTCCAAGAAACTTGATGATGCATTATGGGCCTATAAAACTGCATATAAAAATCATATGGGTATGTCTCCGTATAAAATGGTTTATGGAAAAGCATGTCACTTACCTCTCGAACTAGAACATAAGGCATATTGGGCCATTAAGGAGCTCAATTATGATTTCAAACTTGTCGGTGAGAAGAGACTATTTGACATTAGCTCACTTGATGATTGGAGAACCCAGGCCTATGAGAATGCCAAACTGTTTAAAGAAAAAGTTAAAATATGGCATGACAAAAGGATACAAAAGCATGCGTTTAATGTAGGTGATTATGTTCTATTATACAATTCTCGTTTAAGATTTTTTGCAGGAAAACTCCTCTCTAAATGGGAAGGTCCTTACGTTATCGAGGAAGTCTATCGTTCCGGTGCCATAAAAATCAACAACTTCGAAGGCACAAATCCGAGGGTGGTGAACGGTTAAAGAATCAAACATTATATCTCAGGTAATCCCATAAATGTTGAAACTAATGTTATTGACACCGTAACCCCAGAGGAGTATATAAGGGACACTTTCCAGAACGTTTCAAACTCCGAAAAGGAATAGGTATGTGGTACGGTAAGTAAATCGACTCCAAAATAGTTCTAATAGCAATTTTTCTCTGTTTTGGAATATTTAAGAAAATAGGAAAATAAGAAGCAGTCCAGAAAGGACACGAGGCATCCACGAGGGTGGAGGGCGCGCCCCCTGCCTCGTGGGCACCTTGTGTGCCCTTCGAACTCCGATTTCTTGCACGGTACTTCTTTTTGTCGGTAAAAATTCATTATATAATATCCCGAAGATTTTGACCACCGTACCACGCAAATATCCTCTATTTTTGTTCCGAGTTATCTCTGCTGCAGATTTAGATCAAGATGTCTTCTCAAGAGTCAGTTGGGGAGAGCCGGGTATCTCACCCGACACCCTGGCCAAAAGCAAACTTCGATGGCGATCACTTTGGGCCATCAACTGAGGAAGAGATGGAGGCCGAATTGAAAAGGATAGATGCCATGGAGGAAGATCAAGAAGTTACCTCTCGTCTCCAAGCCAGATTTACGATGGAGGAACTTCAGAGCATAGCAATTCCAAACTCGGTCATTCCTCCCAATGTTAGATTTCTTTCTTATGAAAACATGAAAAAGAGTGTTACTTGTTCTCCCGCAGCTATGCAACACCCATGGGTGCGAGGAGCTTTAGCTGTCACGGGTAAGCTCCGCAGGGAAATAATGTATCTCAAGCAGGAAGTCAATAAGCTTGAGGAAGAGAATCATATCCTAAGGGGCATCATCGCCAAGAATATCACACCTGAAGGAAATATGCCCTAGAGGCAATAATAAAGTTATTATTTATTTCCTTATTTCATGATAAATGTTTATTATTCATGCTAGAATTGTATTAATCGGAAACATAATACATGTGCGAATACATAGACAAACATAGTGTCACTAGTGTGCCTCTACTTGACTAGCTCATTGATCAAAGATGGTTAAGTTTCCTAATCATAGACATGAGTTGTCATTTGATCAATGGGATCACACCATTAGGAGAATTATGTGATTGACTTGACCCATTCCGTTAGCTTAGCACTTGATCGCTTTTGTTTACTGCAATTGCTTTCTTCATGACTTATACATGTTCTTATGACTATGACATTATGCAAATCCCGAATACCAGAGGAAAACTTTGTGTGCTACCAAATGTCACAACGTAACTAGGTGATTATAAAGGTGCTCTACAAGTGTCTCCGATGGTACTTGTTGAGTTGGCATATATCAAGATTAGGATTTGTCACTCCGATTGTCGGAGAGGTATCTTTGGGCCCTCTCGGTAATACACATCACTATAAGCCTTGCAAGCAATACAACTAATGAGTTAGTTGCGGCATAGTGCATTACGGAACGAGTAAAGAGACTTGCCGGTAACTAGATTGAACTAGGTATTGGGATACCGACGATTGAATCTCAGGCAAGTAACATACCGATGACAAAGAGAACAACGTATAGTGTTATGCGGTTTGACCGATAAAGATCTTCGTAGAATATGTAGGAACCAATATGAGCATACAGGTTCCGCTATTGGTTATTTACCGGAGACATGTCTCGGTCATGTCTACATAGTTCTTGAACCCGTAGGGTCCGCACGCTTAAAGTTCTGTGATGATCGGTTTTATGAGTTTATATGTTTTGATGTACCGAAGGTAGTTCAGAGTCCCGGATATGATCACGGACATGACGAGGAGTCTCGAAATGGTCGAGACATAAAGATTGATATATTGGAAGACTACATTTGGACATCGGAAGAGTTCCGGGTAAAATCAGGATTTTACCGGAGTCCCGGAGGGGTTACCGGAACCCCCCCCCCCCACTGGGCTAATGGGCCTTGTTGGGCCATAAGGGAAAGAGAGAGGGGCCGGCCTAGGGCAGGCAGCACGCTACCTCCCTCTGGTCCGAATTGGACTAGGAGAGGGGGGGCGGAGCCCCCCTTTCCTTCTCTTTCTTCCCCTTCTTTTCCCCTCCTAGTAGGAGTAGGAAAGGGAGGAATCCTACTCCTACTAGGAGGAGGATTCCTCTTTCTGGCGCACCAACAAGGGCCGGCCGGCCTCCCCCTTGCTCCTTTATATACAGGGGCAGGGGGGCACCTCCAGACACACAAGTTGATCACAAAGATCTCTCATAGCCGTGTGCGGTGCCCCCCTCCACCATAATCCACCTCGGTCATACTGTAGCGGTGTTTTGGCGAAGCCCTTCTGCGGTAGCTTCATCAACATCGTCACCACGCAGTCGTGCTGACGAAACTCTTCCCCGAGCTCTACTGGATTGTGAGTTCGCGGGACGTCACCGAGCTGAACATGTGCTAAACACGAAGGTGCCGTACGTTCGGTACTGAGGATCGGTCAATCGTGAAGATGTATGACTACATCAACCGTGTTGTCATAACGCTTCCGCTTAACAGTCTACGAGGGTACATGGACGACACTCTCCCCTCTCGTTGCTATGCATCACTATGATCCTGCGTGTGCGTAGGAATTTTTTTGAAATTACTACGTTCCCCAACAGTGCCATCCGAGCCTGGTTTTATGTGTAGAAGTTATATGCATGAGTAGAACACAAGTGAGTTGTGGGCGATACAAGTCATACTGCTTACCAGCATGTCATACTTTGGTTCGGCGGTATTGTTGGATGAAGCGGCCCAGACCGACATTATGCGTACGCTTACGCGAGACTGGTTCTACCGACGTGCTTTGCACATAGATGGCTGGCGGGTGTCGGTTTCTCCAACTTTAGTTGAACCGAGTGTGGCTACGCCCGGTCCTTGAGAAGGTTAAAACAACACTAACTTGATGAACTATCGTTGTGGTTTTGATGCGTAGGTAAGAACAGTTCTTGCTCAGCCCGTAGCAGCCACGTAAAACTTGCAACAACAAAGTAGAGGACGTCTAACTTGTTTTTGCAGGGCATGTTGTGATGTGATATGGTCAAGACATGATGCTATATTTATTGTATGAGATGATTATGTTTTGTAACGGAGTTATCGGCAAATGGCAGGAGCCATATGGTTGTCGCTCTATTGTATGCAATGCAATCGCCCTGTAATTTCTTTACTTTATCACTAAGCGGTAGCGATAGTCGTAGATGCAATAGTTGCCAATACGATAACGATGCTACGATGGAGATCAATGTGTCGCGCGGGTGACAATGATGATCATGACGGTGCTTCAGAGATGGAGATCACAAGCACAAGATGATGATGGCCATATCATATCACTTATATTGATTGCATGTGATGTTTATCCTTTATGCATCTTATTCTGCTTTGTTTGACAGTAGCATTATAAGATGATCTCTCACTAAATTTCAAGATAAAAGTGTTCTCCCTGAGTATGCACCATTGCCAAAGTTCATCGTGCCGAGACACCACATGATGATCGGGTGTGATAAGCTCTACATCCATCTACAGCGAGTGCAAGCCAGTTTTGCACACGCAGAATACTTGGGTTAAACTTGACAAGCCTAGCATATGCAGATATGGCCTCGGAACACTGAGACCGAAAGGTCGAACGTGAACCATATAGTAGATATGATCAACATAGTGATGTTCACAATTGAAAACTACTCCGTTTCACGTGATGATCGGTTATTGTTTAGTTGATATGGATCACGTGATCACTTAGATGATTAGAGGGATGTCTATCTAAGTGGGAGTTCTTAAGTAATATGTTTAATTGAACTTAAATTTATCATGAACTTAGTACCTGATATTATTTTGCTTATCTATGTTGTTGCAGATAGATGGCCCGTGTTGTTGTTCCGTTGAATTTTAATGCGTTCCTTGAGAAAGTAAAGTTGAAAGATGATGGTAGCAATTACACGGACTGGGTCCATAACTTGAGGATTATCCTCATTGTTGCACAAAATAATTACGTCCTGGAAGCACCGCTAAGTGCCAAACCTGCCGCAGGAGCAACACCAGATGTTATGAACATCTGGCAGAGCAAAGCTGATGACTACTCGATAGTTCAGTGTGCCATGCTTTGCGGCTTAGAATCGGGAGTTCAATGACGTTTTGAACGTCATGGAGCATATGCGATGTTCCAGGAGTTGAAGTTAATATTTCAAGCAAATGCCCGAATTGAGAGATATGAAGTCTCCAATAAGTTCTATAGCTGCAAGATGGAGGAGAATAGTTCCGTCAGTGAGCATATACTCAAAATGTTGGGGTATCATAATCACTTGACTCAACTGGGAGTTAGTCTTCCTGTTGATAGTGTCATTGACAGAGTTCTTCAATCACTGCCACCAAGCTACAAAAGCTTCATGATGAACTATAATATGCAAGGGATGAATAAGGTAATTCCCGAGCTCTTCGCGATGCTAAAGGTTGCAGAGGTACAAATCAAAACGGAGCATCAAGTGTTTATGGTTAACAAAACCACCAGTTTTAAGAAAAAGGGTAAAGGGAAGAAGAAGGGGAACTTCAAGAAGAACGGCAAAAAAGTTGTTGCTCAGGAGAAGAAACCCAAGTCTGGACCTAAGCCTGAGACTGAGTGCTTCTACTGCAAATAGACTGGTCACTGGAAGCGGAACTGCCCCAAGTATTGGCGGATAAGAAGGATGGCAAGGTGAACATAGGTATATGTGGTATACATGTTATTGATGTGTACCTTACCAGAGTTCGCAGTAGCACCTGGGTATTTGATACTGGTTCTGTTGCTAATATTTGCAACTCGAAACACGGACTACGGATTAAGTGAAGACTGGCTAAGGACGAGGTGACGATGCGCGTGGGAAATGGTTCCAAAGTCGATGTGATCGCCGTCGGCATGCTACCGCTACATCTACCTTCGGGATTAGTTTTACACCTAAATAATTGTTATTTGGTGCCAGCATTAAGCATGAGCATTATATCTGGATCTTGTTTGATGCGAGACGGTTATTCATTTAAATCTGAGAATAATGGTTGTTCTATTTATATGAGTAATATCTTTTATGGTCATGCACCCTTGAAGAGTGGTCTATTTTTGTTAAATCTCGATAGTAGTGATACACATATTCATAATGTTGAAGCCAAAAGATGCAGAGTTCATAATGATAGTGCAACTTATTTGTGGCACTACTATTTGGGTCATATTGGTATAAAGCGCATGAAGAAACTCCATACTGATGGACTTTTGGAATCACTTGATTATGAATCACTTGGTACATGCGAACCGTGCCTCATGGGCAAGATGACTAAAACGCCGTTCTCCGGAACTATAGAGTGAGCAACAGATTTGTTAGAAATCATAAATACTGGTGTATGTGGTCCGATGAATATTGAGGCTCGCGGCGAGTATCGTTATTTTCTCACCTTCATAGATGATTTGAGCAGATATGGGTATATCTACCTAATGAAACATAAATCTGAAACATTTGAAAAGTTCAAAGAATTTCAGAGTTACGTGGAAAATCATCGTAACAAGAAAATAAAGTTTCTACGATCTCATCGTGGAGGAGAATATTTGAGTTACGAGTTTGGCCTACATTTGAAACAATGCAGAATAGTTTCACAACTCACGCCACCCGGAACACCACAGCGTAATGGTGTGTCCGAACGTCGTAATCGTACTTCACTAGATATGGTGCGATCTATGATGTCTCTTACTGATTTACCTCTATCGTTTTGGGGTTATGCTTTAGAGACGGTTGCATTCACATTAAATAGGGCACCATCAAAATCCGTTGAGACGATGCCTTATGAACTATTGTTTGGCAAGAAACCAAAGTTGTCATTTCTTAAAGTTTGGGGCTGCGATGCTTATGTGAAAAAGCTTCAACCTGATAAGCTCGAACCCAAATCGGAGAAATGTGTCTTCATAGGATACCCAAAGGAAACTGTTGAGTACACCTTCTATCACAGATCCAAAGGCAAGACATTCGTTGCTAAGAATGGATCCTTTCTAGAGAAGGAGTTTCTCTCGAAAGAAGTGAGTGGGAGGAAAGTAGAACTTGATGAGGTAACTGTACCTGCTCCCTTATTGGAAAGTAGTTCATCACAGAAACCGGTTCTTGTGACATCTACACCAATTAGTCAGGAAGCTAATGATGATGGTCATGAAACTTCATATCAAGTTCCTACCGAACCTCGTAGGTCAACCAGAGTAAGATCCGCACGAGAGTGGTATGGTAATCCTATTCTGGAGGTCATGTTACTTGACCATGACGAACCTACGAACTATGAGGAAGCGATGATGAGCCCATATTCCGCAAAATGGCTTGAGGCCATGAAATCTGAGATGGGATCCATGTATGAGAACAAAGTGTGGACTTTGGTTGACTTGCCCGATGATCGGCAAGCCATTGAGAATAAATGGATCTTCAAGAAGAAGACAGACGCTGACGATAATGTTACTGTCTACAGAGCTCGACTTGTTGTGAAAGGTTTTTGACAAGTTCAAGGAGTTGACTACGATGAGACCTTCTCACCCGTAGCGATGCTTAAGTCCGTCTGAATCATGTTAGCAATTGTCGCGTTTTATGATTATGAAATTTGGCAAATGGATGTAAAGACTGTATTCCTGAATGGATTTCTGGAAGAAGAGGTGTATATGATGCAACCTGAAGGTTTTATCGATCCAAAGGGAGCTAACAAAGTGTGCAAGCTCCAGCGATCCATTTATGGACTGGTGCAAGCCTCTCGGAGTTGGAATAAACGTTTTGATAGTGTGATCAAAGCATATGGTTTTATACATACTTTTGGAGAAGCATGTATTTACAAGAAAGTGAGTGGGAGCTCTGTAGCATTTCTAATATTATATGTGGATGACATATTGTTGATTGGAAATGATATATAATTTCTGGATAGCACAAAAGGATACTTGAATAAGAGTTTTTCAATGAAAGACCTCGGTGAAGCTGCTTATATATTGGGCATCAAGATCTATAGAGATAGATCAAGACGCTTAATTGGACTTTCACAAAGCACATACCTTGATAAAGTTTTGAAGAAGTTCAAAAAGGATCAAGCTAAGAAAGGGTTCTTGCCTGTATTACAAGGTGTGAAGTTGAGTAAGACTCAATGCCCGACCACTGTAGAAGATAGAGAGGAAATGAAGAGTGTTCCCTATGCTTCAGCCATTGGCTCTATCATGTATGCAATGATGTGTACCACACTTGATGTGTGCCTTGCCATTAGTCTAGGAGGGAGGTACCAAGGTAATCCAGGAGTGGATCACTGGACAACGGTCAAGAACATCCTGAAGTACCTGAAAAGGACCAAGGATATGTTTCTCGTTTATGGAGGTGACAAAGAGCTCATCGTAAATGGTTACGTTGATGCAAGCTTTGACACTAATCCGGACGATTCTAAATCGCAAACCGGATATGTGTTTATATTAAACGGTGGAGCTGTCAGTTGGAGCAGTTCTAAACAGAGCGTCGTGGCGGGATCTACATGTTAAGCGGAGTACATTGCTCCTTCGAAAGCAGCGAATGAAGGAGTTCATATCCGATCTAGGTGTCATAACTAGTGCATCTGGTCCAATGAAAATATTTTGTGACAATACTGGTGCAATTGCCTTGGCAAAGGAATCCAGATTTCACAAGAGAACCAAGCACATCAAGAGACGCTTCAACTCCAGCCGGGATCAAGTCTAGGTGGGAGACATATATATTTGGAAGATACATATAGATCTAAATGTTGTAGACCCGTTGACTAAGAGCATCTCCAGCCGCGCCCCCAACAGGCCCCCCAGGCCACTTTTTCGGTGTCGGCGCCGAAAAAACGGCCCAGTCGGGCCCCCAGGACACCGAAAATCGCCGGTTCGGACCTTTTTTCCGCCCGGCAGTCACAGGCCGAACCCGACATGCTGGGGAGCAGTTGGGGGCTCTGGCGCTAGGGAAAAGCACGCCTGGCCCACACCGACAGGGGAAAAGTCAAGGTTTTCTTCCCCCGACTCGCCTCGCACCCCCTGCGCCCTTGGCCACCACTAGCTATATCCCGGCGACGGCCGCCGCCCTACTCCGCTAGATAGCCATTCCCCGCCAGAAAATAGCAGCGCTTCACCGTGGCAGCCCCTCCCACAGCAGCTGGGCGTTTCCGGCCGCGGAGCCGCGGTTTAGCGGCGGGTACACGCCCACCGAGCGCAAGGTGTTCGGCGTTTTGCCTATCTCGGCGATGGACTCGGATGACGAGGAAGAGCTCGCCGCGCTGCTAGAGGAGGAAGCCGCGGCCGACGTCCAGGAAGAAGAGCATCTCATGGTGCTCACCGCCCTCGCCCAGCTGCTGGCGAGCCATGAAAAGCCGCGGTGAGGTGGCTCGGCACCGGGGTGGTTGAAAGCAAAGACCGGCTTCGTCTTGAAGGCTACTTCATGCTCTACTCCGACTACTTCGCCGATGCTCCACTTCACGGCGAGAAAACATTTCGGCACCGTTATCTGATGAGCCGAAAGCTCTTCCTCAGGATTGTGAATTCCATCCGGGAGTTCGACAACTACTTCAAGTGCTAGATGGATTGCACTGGCGCTCTTGGATTCACCTCCATCCAGAAGTGCACGACAGCGATGAGGATGCTTGCATATGGAGCTCCCAGTGATTCACTCGACGACTATGGGCGCATGGCCGAGTCCACCAGCATAGAGTGTTTCTACAAGTTCTGTTGGGCAGTGGTGGCAGTGTTTGGGCCACAATACTTGAGAACACCCAATGCAGAAGACACTGCTCAGATCCTAGCCCAGAATGCAGCAAGAGGATTTCCTGGGATGCTTGGAAGCATCGACTGCATGCATTGGAAATGGAAGAATTGCCCATTTGGTTGGCAGGGGATGTACAAAGGCGCCAAAGGCAGTTGCAGTGTGGTGCTTGAGGCGGTAGCCACACAGGACCTCTGGATTTTGCACTCCTTCTTTGGTATGCCAGGAACTCACAATGACATCAACGTGCTGCAGTGCTCTCCTATTTTTGCCAAGCTCGTTGAGGGCCATTCTCCTCCGGTGAACTTCGAGATCAATGGGCACCAATACAACAAGGGGTACTACCTAGCAGATGGCATCTATCTGAGATGGTCGACATTTGTGAAGACGATCTCAAACCCTGCGGCAGGAGGCAAGAACGCCTGGTTTGCGAAAGTTCAAGAGGCTTGCAGGAAGGATGTCGAGCGGGCATTTGGTGTGCTCCAATCTCGATTCGCTGTTGTTCGGTACCCCACTCAGACCTGGTCCAAAGATCAAATGTGGGAGATTATGACTTGCTGTGTCATCTTGCACAACATGATCATCGAGAGCTAGCAAGAAGACCCAGTGTTTGACACTGAACCATACTACAGGCAGGGTCCTCTAGCAGAAGTTGATCACCATCTACCGGCAACTTGGACTGCCTATCTCAGTATGCGTCAGGAGATCCGAGACCCATAGGTGCATCATCAACTGCAGAAAGATCTGATTGAGCACCTATGGAGGCTCAAGGGGGACGCCGTGTGATGAAATACAAGTTTTTATTTGTTGAACTATATAATTTGTATTGAACTATTTGTTGTTGTACTATTTTGTTGAAGTATTTGATTTTTCTGTGATGAAATATGTGATAAGAAATAATTGTGTTGATAATTGAATGCCGAGACACGGCGAAACCACGCCGAATATGGGCCTATTCTCGCCCATATGGGACCTTTATTCGCCGAAATTGGGCTGCAAAGTGGGCCAATTTCGGCGTCTGGGGGCGAGCTAGGGGCGACGACTGGGCGCAAAACTGCCCCCAGCGCCGATTGTATCGCCGGCTCGCCCCCAGGGGCGATTTTTATGCGTCCTGGGGGGGCCAACGGCTGGAGATGCCCTAAGCCTCTTCCACGAGCAAAACATGATCAACACCAAGGCTCCATGGGTGTTAGAATCATTACTGTGTAATCTAGATTATTGACTCTAGTGCAAGTGGGAGACTGAAGGAAATATGCCCTAGAGGCAATAAT
This sequence comes from Triticum dicoccoides, assembly GCF_002162155.2. Classification (NCBI taxonomy): domain Eukaryota; kingdom Viridiplantae; phylum Streptophyta; class Magnoliopsida; order Poales; family Poaceae; genus Triticum; species Triticum dicoccoides. The sequence goes on along the minus strand of NC_041384.1, from coordinate 574,934,515 downwards.
AAAGTTATTATTTATTTCCTTATTTCATGATAAATTTTTATTATTCATGCTAGAATTGTATTAACTGGAAACATAATACATGTGTGAATACATAGACAAACATAGTGTCACTAGTGTGCCTCTACTTGACTAGCTCATTGATCAAAGATGGTTAAGTTTCCTAACCATAGACATGATTTGTCATTTGATCAATGGGATCACATCATTAGGAGAATGATGTGATTGACTTGACACATTCCATTAGCTTAGCACTTGATCGCTTTTGTTTACTGCAATTGCTTTCTTCATGACTTATACATGTTCTTATGACTATGAGATTATGCAACTCCCGAATACCAGAGGAACACTTTGTGTGCTACCAAACGTCACAATGTAACTGGGTGATTATAAAGGTGCTCTACAAGTGTCTCCGATGGTACTTGTTGAGTTGGCATATATCAAGATTAGGATTTGCCACTCTGATTGTCGGAGAGGTATCTCTGGGCCCTCTCAGTAATACACATCACTATAAGCCTTGCAAGCAATAGAACTAATGAGTTAGTTGTGGGACAGTGCATTGCAGAATGAGTAAAGAGACTTGCCGGTAATGAAATTAAACTAGGTATTGGGATACCGACGATCGAATCTCGGGCAAGTAACATACCGATGACAAAGAGAACAATGTATAGTGTTATACGGTTTGACCGATAAAGATCTTTGTAGAATATGTAGGAACCAATATGAGCATCCAGGTTCCTCTATTGGTTATTGACCGGAGACATGTCTCGGTCATGTCTACATAGTTCTCGAACCCGTAGGGTCCGCACGCTTAAAGTTCTGTGACGACCGGTTTTATGAGTTTATATGTTTTGATGTACCAAAGATAGTTTGGAGTCCCGGATATGATCATGTACATGACGAGGAGTCTCGAAATGGTCGAGACATAAATATTGATATATTGGAAGCCTACATTTGGACATCGGAAGAGTTCTGGGTAAAATCAGGATTTTACCGGAGTACCGGAACCCCCCGGGGGCTAATGGGCCTTGTTGGGCCATAAGGGAAAGAGAGAGGGGGCGGCCTAGGGCAGGCAGCGTGGCCCCTCCCTCTGGTTTGAATTGGACTTGGAGAGGGGGGGGGGCTTTCCTTCTCTTTCTTCCCCTTCCTTTCCCCCTCCTAGTAGGAAAGGGAGGAATCCTACTCCTACTAGGAGGAGGATTCCTCTTTCTGGCGCACCAACAAGGGCCGGCCGGCCTCCCCCTTGCTCCTTTATATACAGGGGTGGGGGCACCTCTAGACACACAAGTTGATCACAAAGATCTCTCCCAGCCGTGTGCGGTGCCCCCTTCCACCATAATCCACCTCGGTCATACTGTAGCGGTGTTTAGGCGAAGCCCTGCTGCGGTAGCTTCATCAACATCGTCACCACGCCGTCATGCTGACGAAACTCTTCCCCGAGCTCTACTGGATCATGAGTTCACGGGATGTCACCGAGCTGAACGTGTGCTGAACGCGGAGGTGCCGTACGTTCGGTACTGAGGATCGGTCGATTGTGAAGACGTACGACTACATCAACCGCGTTGTCATAACGCTTCCACTTAACGGTCTACGAGGGTACATGGACGACACTCTCCCCTCTTGTTGCTATGCATCATCACCATGATCCTGCGTGTGCATAGGAATTTTTTTGAAATTACTACGTTCCCCAACAACATCACCACCTCCGAAGAAAGAGACATAAACACATGGGTATGTGCACTACCCTTGGCAATTGCCAAGCTTGGGGTAGTGCCCCGATATCGTATCACCATCACATTTCTATCTTTACCATTTTTCTTAGTTCAACCCTTTTGATTATATCTTGATCTAGTAGAATAAAGTTTAGTATGATCTAGCTTTGAGTTTTAAGTGTTGATCCTTATCTATGTAATCGAGTCCGTGAGCTATATATAATAAATATTAGTTTTGAGTCAAGGGCCTGGTTATCTTGCTACGATCTTGAGAAAAAAGGGAAGAATGAAAAGAAATAAAGAGATCATATTGATCTTATGGGGAGTAATGACTTCACATATAAAGAGTATGATGAATAAAAGTTGTTGAGAGTTGACAAACATAGTTTTTGGTCATCGTTGCAATTAATAGAAAGTAATAAAGAAAGAGAGGTTTTCACATATAAATATACTATCTTGGACATCTTTTATGATTGTGGGCACTCATTAAAATATGACATGCTAAAAAGTTGATGTTGCACTAGGAAGACAACATAATGGGTTATGCTTTCTTATATCTGAAATAAATTATATTGTCATGGATCATCCAACGTGTTGAGCTTGCCTTTCCCCCTCATGCTAGCCAAATTCTTTGCACCAAGTAGAGATACTACTTGTGCTTCCAAATATCCTTAAACCCAGTTTTGCCATGAGAGTCCACCATATCTACCTATGGATTGAGTAAGATCCTTCAAGTAAGTTGTCATTGTTACAAGCAATAAAAATTGCTCTCTAAATATGTATGATCTATTAGTGTGGAGAAAATAAGCTTTATATGATCTTGTGATATGGAAGAAATAAAAGTGATGGACTGCATAATAAAGGTCCCTATCACAAGTGGCAATGTGAAGTGACGTTCTTTTGCATTAAGATTTTGTGCATGCAACCATAAAAGCACATGACAACCTCTGCTTCCCTCTACGAAGGGCCTATCTTTTATTTTTGTCTTATACCTTATACAAGAGTCATGGTGATTTTCACCTTTCCTTTTCACATTTTATCCTTTGGCAAGCACTGTGTGTTGGAAATATCCTGATATATATAGCTAATTGGATGTGGGTTTTCATAAACTATTATTGTTGACGTTACCCTTGAGGTAAAAGGTTGGGAGGAAAAACTATAAGCCCCTATCTTTCTCCGTATCCGATTAAAGCTTCATACCCGTAAGTATTGCATGAGTGTTAGCAATTGTGAAAGACTAAATGATAGTTGAGTGTGTGGACTAGCTGAAAAGCTCTTATGTTGACTCTGTCCGATGTTATGATAAATTTTAATTGCTTCAATGAGTGAGATTATAGTTTGTTAGTTTTCAATGAAGTTTCTGATTCATACTTTACATTGTGAATAGATTGTTACTTTAGCATAAGAAATCATATGAATATATATATATATATATATATATATATATATATATATATATATATATATATACATAAACACTATTCTGATCATGGGATCAGAATAATATTCTGATCACAACATGAACTTCCCGAGTAACGCGCCTGACCTTCCCCAAGTACTAGGTTGAACTTCAGCTAAAAGGTGTCCAAATGGGCCTTGCGATATACCGTTGGATAGCTATGGACATCAGTATCATGACCCAAGTTCAAATTTTGGCAAAATGTAAGCGGTTTAAGAGCAGTTTTCAAAACCGTTTTTTCTTCATACCAAAAACGTGAATCGTATTTTCGATCGCATTTTTAAACAGTTTATCAGAATGAGGCAAATAATATGGCGTTGGAAAGCTGCTGCAAACCCGCTCCTTCCACATGTTGAAAGTTTTCTCTAATTACCTACGGTTAAAGAGTAGTTCGGAAAATCATAAAATTTCGTAAACCGGACACCCGAGTTCGTATTTTTGACGCCATTTCTAAACGGCTAATCCAATTGAGGCAGATAATATGGCATTGGAAAGCTTATGAAAATGCGCTACTTTTTTATGTTAAAAGTTTTCTCTAATTTTGAATGGTTTAAAAGTAATTTAGAAAATGGTACAAGTTCCACCGAGTTTGTATTTTTGAGCTAATTTTTTAACCGTACGTCCAAATGCAGCAAATGATATGGCGTTGGAAAGCTTGAAGAAATGTGAAACTTTTTTGTATATATTATTTCTCCTAATTCACTACGGTTTTATGTCAGTTTTGAAAATGGTTAAAAACGTATTTTTGCCGTAATTTCTACAAACTTTATCGGAATGGGGCAAATACTATACCACTGAAAAGCAACGGAAAATGCGAAACTTTTTCATGTTGATGGTTTTCTCTGATTCCTAGCCGTTTTCAAGTAATTCCGAAAATGGCAGGATCATGCGTTCTGCCTTTATCGCGAAACAGATTCTTCGAAAATGCACCGCGTGAAGAACCTGGACTTCTCGGCGCGTCTACCTGAACTTCACTCTGTTTTTCACGTGATTTTTTTGCTCGTAGGTCTTCATCCACTGCCCGTAACTCTCCATCCATTCACCGGAATTGAGCAGGTGATATACGGATGGAAAGCTGCTGTAAGCACGCAAGTTTCTCATGTTGATCATCTTTTCATACTCCTGACGATTTTAAATGTTTTTAATCTAAAATTCATTCAGCGTAGTAGTTGAACTTCCAGCTGTTTGCACGTTGAACTTCTGTGATGTATTTTTGTTTGTAATTTTCTCATCCATTCTTTAGTGTTACACAAATAATATTCCTTTTGTACAACATCTCTCACAATAATTTTTTTAACTTTCTCCGACCGACAACTTTAACTTATAACAAAAAAATTTGGACCTTGCCTTTTAATTTATTTTTCTCATATCAAACACACACCATGTATTACATGAACTTTTCCATTTTTATAATTTGAATTTTTTATTTCTTTTTGAAATCAAATTGCTCCCAAATAGTAATTGAACTTATTTGTGGATTGAGAGAATTATTTTAAAACACATATTTTTTTTTCTTTTTTGTGTTTTCGAACATGGAAATACAAGGTGAACCTCTCTCACAAGAATTTTTGAACTTCCCCGGACAGAGCACTTGAACTTCTTGCAACAAACCTTTTAAGCCTTTTGTTTTCTATTCTTATATTCTTATGTGAAACGCATTCAATGTGGTAGTTGAACTTCCTGCTCTTTTCACCTTGAACTTCTGTCACGTTTTTTTGTTCAACCTCTCTCACACGAATTTTGGAATTTTCTCGGGCTGAGCACTTGAACTTGTAGCAACAAAACTTTCAGTGTTTGCTTTTTCATTCTTTTTTTAATACAAAATGCACACCGTGTAGTACGTGAACTTCTGGCAGTTATGTGAAAATATCTGATTTTTTAATGAATTTTAATCTGAATTTCTTAATCCTTTTTTATGAATTTTGAAGCGCTCTATTTTTAAAAGTTGAACTTCTTGTTATTTAATTTGTGAACTTCTTGGTTTAATCTTTAGTATCGGGGAAAATCCAAATTTTAAAAAAACAGGGAAAATCTTTTTAAAACTTTTTTTGTTGTTTTATTATTTTAATTTGAAATTATTAGTTATTCTTTAGAACGAGAATCTGAGATTTTTATCAAATTCGAACTGCTCTGATATTTTAATTTGAACTTCTTAGTTTTATTCTTTAGTAAAGAGGAAACTCGAGTTTTTTTAACCTCTTTGTTTTAAGATTTTGAACTTCTTGTTTTTTTAATAATGTGAAAAGATCCGAATGTTTTATAGACATCGAACTTCACCATTTTTAAATTTGAACTTCTTAGTTTTATTGGTTAGTAACGGGGAAAATGCTTTTTTATATAAAACAATGATACCGCATAGTTACTTTAATTTCAACTTCTAGTCTTTATAGAATGGGGAAAATCAGTTTTTATACAAACTTTTGAAATGCTCCTCTTTTTAATTTGAACTTCTCTGATATTTTTACAAACGGGGAAAATCCGTTATAAAGATTTTTGAACTACTCTTTTTTAACTTCTCGCTCAAAATTTTTTAACTTCCAAATTTGTCTTTATGATACTAAAACTTCATTTTTTAACGTTGACCTGCTTCGGTTTTTAAATTTGAACTTCTTATAGAATTTTGTCGCGACATTTTATGCATTTTTTGCTTTTCGGTGAAACGGGTTAGGCGGTCCCTTTTTTCATTTGATCATTTTTCTTCTGTACGTGGTACATGTGAACTTCGAAATTTTCTGAAACATGAACTTCGCGTGCTGCTAATTTTTTTCATGAAACTCCATAGTTTTTAATCTTTGAATTCACATAGTATCTGCCATTCGAACAACAATTTAAATTTAAAAACATGGCTCTGGCTTGTTCGTGGCAATCTCATGTAACCAGTATCTAACAATCCAATGCCTTATATGAGAGAAAAACAAATAAAGCTATCTTAATTTTACCTGAACAGAAAATCTACTGTTAATGCTGTCAAGGAAGAAGTAGGATCAGTTTCAGGAAACATGCTGATCACTACTACTATAATTAAGCAAGATAAGTATGCATGCATCCTACTATATATGTCAGGATATTTTAGTTGCTTACAATGGTGAAGTGATGAATCTAAATAGGGAAACGACGTGATGCATCATGCATCCCTTCCAATACATATAGTCTGAAAAAAATAGTCATGTGAAAAAACAAAACACCAGGTGATACCTTAGATTACACTACTTGATATTATATATTAGATCAGATTCCCCACTAATTAACTAGCTGGTACTAGCTAGAATTTTGCACTCAAAAGCAAAAGCTACAATCTGAATGGAGGACTGATGAGAGAAGAGAGATACATATGTTTACAATAGGGAAAAGAACAGAAATGGATGCCTTTTTCATAGTTGGACACTCCGCTAAATTTTCATAGTTTGTTTAGTTCCAGATTCAAAAGGGATCCAAAAGTAATCCTTTTAAAGTTGTAAAGCTCTGTTTGGATGAAACATCAAACGGTAGAAACAAACCGTCAGCACTCGGTTACAGCAAAAATCGAGAGAGCTGTCGTAGAGCTTGCTATGAGCTCAGATTCAAAGCTGTTTGCACGGACAAATGTAGATTGCTTTGGGTTTGGGTTCGAGTTTGGCACCTTTTCTGGCCCTCATCTGAGGCGCTGGAAACACGACACAACCCATATCTACGGAAATAGCTTTTGGGGCTATCATGCTTGGAAGTTTGTGGCAAACGAAGGACGAAATCTGGATAAAGGTTCTCGAATTCCAGCGAATCTTATTCCAGCTGAACTTGCTCTGTAGAGGTATTACAACAAGAACTGATATAATACACATGTATGAATATTCGTTGCTCACAATAATTTGGGCAAAGGACAAAAGCTGATGTTAGTTATCAGAGACATAACTACAAACATGTTGAGGGCGTCAAATCAGCACAACTTTCACGAAACTTGTGCAAAAAAATTCTCCAAAGAAACAGGGGACTAGGGGAGTAGCCGCTCACACATGCATCAATCACAGGAGGGGATGCACAGAAAAGGCAGAACCTGAACGGGGTAACAGTGTAGTTGGACTGATGCCAAGCCGTCCTAGGTGTGAGCCAGCCACCTCCTCTCCAGGTCCGAAGCATGGAGGCCAGCATCATCCTCACGTGCGTGCGACGACCATGACGTGGAGGAGATGGGGGTGCAGGGCGTTGGGTTTGGGAGGAGCCACTAGCGGCGGCGCAGGATCTTGGTGGCGGGCGGCGGCTCGGGTTCTTGGGGGGCGGCGCTGGCGTTTGTTCCACAGGGCCGACGACAGCTTCAACGCTGGTGGAGGAGGTGATGCAGGGGCGGAGAGGGGTGGAGTAATTATGTCAGAGATCCCTGGATGGTTGGGTTTTGGGCGCTGAAGTGGTGAACATCCAGGAGCTCCGTCGTTGAACGCCTGGAAGTGGTGCCGAATGGCATGAGCGCCGCGACAGTGGATCCCCATCGGGAGGAGGCTACGTGAGTGAGGGGGGCACGGGCTTGCTCGTCTTTAGTCGGGGACCATGGCGGCGGTGGGCGCGATTCAAATCCAGGCGTCGGCGCCCCGGATCCACGGCCGGCGGCGGCGCGCGAGGCCTATGGGCGGTGGAGGTTTGGGGCGGCGGCGCGGCGTGCAAGGACGATGGGCGGCAGTGGGGGTTAGCCGATGGACGGTGGCGCGAGGCCGGCGAGGAGTGGCTACGAGATGCCGGCGGGGAGGGGCCGCGCGGTCCGGCAGGCAGGGGCGGCGCGACGTGGCAGGCAGGGGAGGGGCGGCGTGGTGGTTTGGTGGGTAGGGATCGGGGGATGGTGAGGCGTCATCGAGGGAGAGGAGAAGGTCGTGGGTGTGGTAGTGGGCCATTCGGGTTGTGCACAACGGGTCAGCATGTAGCTCTGTTTTCCTCCGTTCGAGATCTCAGGAACACCCGTCACGCCCTATATAGCGACGTTGTGATCAGAATAACTATCCTGATCCGAGGACCAGAATAGTGTTACTATATATATATATATATATATATATATATATATATATATATATATATATACATATATATATATATATGTGTATATGTTGTTGCTCTAAGAATCATCATGATGCCCTCATGTCCGTATTTTATTTTATCGACACCTCTATCTCTAAACATATGGACATATTTTTCGATATCAGCTTCCGCTTGAGGACAAGCGAGGTCTAACCTTGGGGGAGTTGATATGTCCATTTTGCATCATGCTTTTATATTGATATTTATTGCATTATGGGCTGTTATTACACATTATGTCACAATACTTATGCATTTTCTCTCTTATTTTACAAGGTTTACATAAAGAGGGAGAATGCCGGCAACTGGAATTCTGGGCTGGAAAAGGAGCAAATATTAGAGACCTATTATGCACAACTCCGAAAGTCCTAAAACTCCATGAAAGTCAGTTTTGGAATATATTAAAAATATTGGGCGAAGAAAGCACCAGAGGGGAGCCAGCCATCATCCACGAGGGTGGGGGCACACCCTACCCCCTGGGCACGCCCTGCCTCATGGGCCACTTGGCAGGCCCCCGATACCCATCTTTTGGTACAAGGTGTCTTTTGCCCTGGAAAAATTGAGGAAGCTTTCGGGACAAAGCGCCGTCGTCTTGAGGAGGAACCTTCGCGAACCAATCTAGGGCTCCGGCGAAGCTGTTCTGCCGGGGAAATGATGACCCACAAGTGTAGGGGATCTATCGTAGCCTTTTTGATAAGTAAGAGTGTCGAACCCAATGAGGAGCAGAAGGAAATGTTAAGCGGTTTTCAGCAAGGTATTCTCTGCAAGCACTAAAATTATTGGTAACATATAGTTTTGTGATAAGGTAATTTGTAACGAGTAATAAAAGTAAATAAGGTGCAACAAGATGTCCCAATCCTTTTTGAAGAAAAGGACAAGCCTGGACAAACTCTTATATAAATAAAATCGCTCCCGAGGACACATGGAAATATCGTCAAGCTAGTTTTCATCGCGCTCATATGATTCGCGTTCGGTACTTTGATAATTTGATATGTGTGTGGACTGGTGCTTGGGTATTGTCCTTCCTTGGACAAGCATCCCACTTATGATTAACCCCTATTGCAAGCATCCGCAACTACAATAGAAGTATTAAGGTAAACCTAACCATAGCATGAAACATATGGATCCAAATCAGCCCCTTACGAAGAAACACATAAACTAGGGTTTAAGCTTCTATCACTCTAGCAACCCATCATCTACTTATTACTTCACTGTGCCTTCCTCTAGGCCCAAACAATGGTGAAGTGTCATGTAGTCGACATTCACATGACACCACTAGAGGGGAGACAACATATATCTCATCAGAATATCGAACGAATACCAAATTCACATGACTACTTATAGCAAGACGTCTCCCATGTCCTCAGGAACAAACGGAACTACTCACAAAGCATATTCATGTTCATAATCAGAGGGGTATTAATATGCATAACGGATCTAAACATATGATCTTCCACCAAGTAAACCAACTAGCATGAACTACAAGGAGTAATCAACACTACTAGCAACCCACAGGTACCAATCTGAGGTTTTGATACAAAGATTGGATACAAGAGATGAACTAGGGTTTGAGATAAGATGGTGCTGGTGAAGATGTTGATGGAGATTGACCCCCTCCCGATGATAGGATTGATGGTGATGACGATGGTGATGAATTCCCCCTCCCGGAGGGAAGTTTCCTCGGCAAAACAGCTCCGCCGGAGCCCTAGATTGGTTCCGCCAAGGTTCCGCCTCATGGTGGCGGAGTTTCATCCCGTCAACTAGCTTATAATTTTTTTTCCTCCATGAAAGACTCCATATAGCCAAAGATGGGCATCAGATGGCTGCCAGGGGGCCCACGAGGCAGGGGGCGCGCCCGGGGGGTAGGGGCGCCCCCACCCTCATGGACGGTGGGTGGCCCCCTCTGATACTTCTTTCGCCCAATTTTTTATATATTCTGAAACGTGCTCCCGTGAAGTTTCAGGACTTTTGGAGATGTGCAGAACATGTCTCTAATATTTGCTCCTTTTCCAGCCCAGAATTCCAGTTGTCGGCCTTCCCCCTCTTCATGTAAACCTTGTAAAATAAGAGAGAGTAGGCATAAGTATTGTGACATAATGTGTAATAACAACCCATAATGCAATAAATATCGATATAAAAGCATGATGCAAAATGGACGTATCAACTCCCCAAGCTTAGACCTCGCTTGTCCTCAAGCGGAAGCCGAAATCGAAAAATATGTCCACATGTTTAGAGATGGAGGTGTCGATAAAGTAAAATATGGACATGAGAGCATCATGATCATTTTTAGAACAACAACATATATATATTGTCACTAGCACACATGCCCGTGCGTTGCACCGGGGTAATAAAATTACATGCATCTGGCTCAATATAAAAATGAATCATGACCCTCAAATGTCTGTATTCTCTAGTTCAACATAGCGCCATTTAATTAAAGCCAAACCAATATATTCTTTTTTATTGGCACGTGCCCACAATTTCCTTCAATTATAAATAACCAGCATATTCTCTTTTATTGTCACATGAAAGCTAGCACCCAATAATTTATGGTGTCCCTTATTCTGAACAAGCGGAATTAGCTTGATATGCCAGATGCGCAGTAGGCCCAATATGGGAGTGGTCGAACTCACGACCTCAAAGAACGACTACATGTTGCTAGCCACACAAACAAATGCGTCCTGCTAACCAATGCGGAGCAGGCCCAGTATGAGAGTGAATATTTAAAAATATATTGGAATGTCACATTCCAATCACGTTTTCATTTTTTTGAACTTTTCAAAAATGATAAATATGAACTGCTATATATACTTGGCAAAATGAACAATTTTCCAAATTATGAACAGTTTTTTGACAATTCTATATATTAAAAAATGAACGAACAAAAAATTTGAACAGATTATTTTTTTGAAATTCACATACATTTCTCAAAAGCTTGAAACATTCATAAAAATACGAATATTTTATAAATCTGTGAGCATTTTTTGGAAATGCGAGGATGTTCTAGACATTTAGAAAAATAAAAACAATTATAAAATGTGTTTTTAATGCGAAAATAATATTCAATTTTGAAATCTCACTAAAAAAGAATATTATCAAAAAATTAGCATTTTTAAAATGCAATTTTCAAATCTTGAACAAAATTGGAAGAACCCTAACATTAGTTTTGAAAAAAAATTTGAATTTTTCTAAAAAAAATTAAATGATTTTTTAAAATTTACTAACATTTAAAAATAGGATTAAAATTTTGGAATTAGTACATTTTAAAAAATGAAATTCCACTTTTTTTAAAATTTTGAATTTCAGAAAAAAGAAAAAATAGACTTGGAATGGGAAATTAAAAAAGAAACAGGAAACAAAAAGAGAAAGAAGAAGAAGAAGAAAAATAAAAATCAAACACAGAAAAATGGGTGGCCCAGTCTTGGCTGCCTTGCGTACATGGAACTATTAGCCGCACTGGGCGGAAAATATGATTTTTTTATTACCGCCTGGGCAGGAAAAATTAGGCTGAGTTTACTGGGCCATAGCGCGCGCGGCCCGTGTACGTAATTCCGAAAAAATTGTTTTTTCCATGCTAATAGACGGATTACAAAAGTTTAGTACCACCTTGGATAGAAAAGATTTTTTTGATGGTGAACGGATGAAAAAATTAAATGACTTTTTTTAAAATTACTAACATTTAAAAATAGGATTAAAATTTTGGAATTAGTACATTTAAAAAAATGAAATTCCTCTTTTTTGAAGTTTTCGAATTTCAGAAAAAAGAAAAAATAGACTTGGAACGAGAAATTAAAAAAGAAACAGGAAACAAAAAGAGAAAGAAGAAGAAGATAAATAAAATTCAAACATAGAAAAATGGGTGGCCCAGTCTTGGCTGCCTTGTGCGTACATGGAACTATTAGCCGCACTGGGCGGAAAATATGATTTTTTATTACCGCCTGGGCAGGAAAAATTAGGCTGAGTTTAATTGGCCGTAGCGCGCGCGGCCCATGTACGTAATTCCGAAAAAATTGTTTTTTCCATGCTAATAGACAGATTACAAAAGTTTAGTACCACCTTGGATAGAAAAGATTTTTTTTTGATGGTGAACGGATGAAAAAATCAGAGAAATGCACCTTGCTTTATTAGTAGGTATAGATATGATCTCTTATGCTAGAGTAACAATTCATTCACAGTTTCAAGTATGAATCATAAACTTCATTGAAAACTAACAAACTATAATCTCAGTCATTAAAGCAATTGCAATTTATCATAACATCATAAAGAGTAAATATAAGAGCTTTTCAGCAAGTCGACATACTCAACTATCATTTAGTCTTTCACAATTGCTAACACTCACGTAATATTTATGGGTATGAAGTTTTAATCAGACACAGAGAAAGATAGAGGCTTATAGTTTTGCCTCCCAACCTTTTACCTCAAGGGTAATGTCAACAATAATAGTTCATGAAAACTTACATCCAATTTGCTATATATATCAGGATTTTTCCAACACATTGTGCTTGCCAAAGGATAAAATGTAAAAAGGAAAGGTGAAGATCACCATGACTCTTATATGAAGTATAAGACAAGAATAAAAGACAGGCTCTTCGCAGAGGGAAGCAGAGGTTGTTATGTGCTTTTATGGTTGGATGCACAAAATCTTTATGCAAAAGAACGTCACTTTATATTGCCACTTGTGATATGGACCTTTATTATGCAGTCTATCGCTTTTATTTCTTCCACATCACAAGATCGTATAAAGCTTATTTTCTCCACACTAATAAATCATACATATTTAGAGAGAAACTTTTACTGCATGCAACAATGACAACTTACTTGAGGGATCTTACTCGATCCATAGGTAGATATGATGGACTCTCATGATAAAACTGGTTTTAAGGATATTTGGAAGCACAAGTAGTATTTCTACTTGGTGCAAAGAAATTGGCTAGCATGAGAGGGAAAGGGAAGCTCAACATGTTATGATCCATGACAATATAATTTATTTTAGATGTAAGAAAGCATAACCCATTACGTTGTCTTCCTTGTCCAACGTCAACTCTTTAGTATGTCATATTTTAATGAGTGCTCACAAGCATAAAAGATGTCCAAGATAGTATATTTATATGTGAAAACCTCTCTTTCTTTATTACTTCCTATTAATTGCAATGATGACCAGAACTATGTTTGTGAACTCTCAACAACTTTTATTCATTATACTTTTATATGTGAAGTCATTACTCTCCATAAGATCCATATGATCTCTTTAATTCTTTTTATTCTTTCTCTTTTATTTTATTCCCTCAAGATCATAGCAAGATAATCAAACCCTTGACTCAACACTATTCTTTATTATATATAGCTCACGGACTCGATTACATAGAAGGATCATAAAGCAAAACTAAAAACTAGATCATACTAAAACTTTATTCTACTAGATCAAGATATTACCAAAAGGATCGAACTAAGAAAACGGTAAATATAAAGGTGTGATGGTGATACGATATCGGGGCACTCCCCCAAGCTTGGCAGTTTCCAAGGGGAGTGCCCATACCCATGTGTTTATGTCTCCTTCCTCGGAGGTAGTGATGATGGAGTTGTTGATGATGTAGGCTTGTCGTCCATCTTCCAGGGCATAGGCTCACCATCATAGAAGGATGATCGAGTCTCTGGGATCCTCGAATCTGCGGCCAAACTCATCCTCTTGAATCTATATTCATACTCATAGTTTTGGTTTTGTAGGTCATAGATCTGGGCTTGGAGATGCTCGATTTTCTCGTGAAGCTTGAAGATGGTCTCCCTGATGTTCCTGGCATCTAGCTTGGTGGTGTTGGTGAACTCCGTGATCATTAGGTGGTTGGTGTTGAGTCCACGTTCTACCATCTCTTGGCACTTGAAAACTTGTTGATCCATTGCTTCGAGTCTTGCCTCCACGCTTCCAGTCCTCCTTGGTCCCTCAACATCGCGGATTTGCAGCAACCCCTCACGCATCTCAATGGTTTGAGGGTGTTGCAGCACCTCTAGGAGGTAGGGGTTGATGACCTTCTCAAAGAACTTGTCCTTGGGGGCGCTTGAAGATGTCATGGTGATCTAGATCTATCAAAAAAACAGCTCGAAACAAAGACATAGAATATTTGCATGATACGGTGGTCAAAACCTTCGGGAGATTATATAATGAATTTTTACCGACCACAAGAAGTATCATGCAAGAAAACAGAGTCCGGAGGGCACACGAGGTGCCCATGAGGCAGGGGCGCGCCCAGGGGGTAGGGCGCGCCCTCCACCCTCGTGGAAGCCTCGTATCCTTTCCAGACTACTTCTTATTTTGCTATTTTCTTAAATATTCCAAAACGGAGAAAAATTGCCATTAGAACTGTTTTGGAGTTGGTTTGCTTACCGTACCACGTACCTATTCCTTTTCGGAGTCTGAAACGTTCGGGAAAGTGTCCCTTATGTATTCCTCTGGGGTTATGGCTTCAATAACATTGGTTTCAACATTTATGGGATTACCTGAGATATAATGTTTGATTCTTTGACCATTCACCACCCTCGGATTTGTGCCTTCGAAGTTGTTGATTTTTATGGCACCGGAACGATAGACCTCCTCGATGACGTAAGGACCTTCCCATTTAGAGAGGAGTTTTCCTGCAAAAAATCTTAAATGAGAGTTGTATAACAATACATAATCACCTACATTAAACTCACGTTTTGTATCCTTTTATCATGCCATCTTTTAACTTTTTCGTTAAACAGTTTGGCATTTTCATAAGCCTGGGTTCTCCATTCATCAAGTGAGATAATGTCAAAAAGCCTCTTCTCACCAGCAAGTTTGAAGTAATAGTTGAGCTCTTTAATGGCCCAATATGCCTTATGTTCTAGTTCAAGAGGTAAGTGACATGCTTTTCCATAAACCATCTTATACGGAGACATACCCATAGGGTTCTTATATGCAGTTCTATAAGCCCATAATGCATCATCAAGTTTCTTGGACCAATTCTTTCTAGATCTATTAACAATCTTTTGCAAAATTAATTTAAGCTCTCTATTACTCAATTCTACTTGACCACTAGACTGTGGGTGATACGGGGATGCAATTCTATGATTAACATCATACTTAGCAAGCATTTTACGAAAAGCACCATGAATAAAATGTGAACCACCATCAGTCATTAAGTATCTAGGGACTCCAAACCTCGGAAAAATAACTTCTTTAAGCATCTTAATAGAGGTGTTATGATCATCACTACTAGTTGGAATAGCTTCTACCCACTTAGTAACGTAATCAACAGCAACTAAAATATGAGTATACCCATTAGATGACGGAAACGGTCCCACATAATCAAAGCCCCAAACATCAAATGGTTCAATAACAATTGAATAATTCATAGGCATTTCTTGATGTCTACTAATATTACCAATTCACATTCATCACAAGACAAGACAAACTTATGGGCATCCTCGAAGAGAGTAGGCCAATAAAACCCGAATTGCAATACCTTATGTGCAGTTCTATTTCCAGTATGGTGTCCTTCATTAGCCTCGGAGTGACACTTGCGTAGGATCTGTTCCTGTTCATGCTTAGGTACACAACATCTAATAACACCATCTACTCCTTCTTTATAAAGATGTGGGTCATCCCAAAAGTAATGCCTTAAATCATAGAAGAACTTTTTCTTTTGCTGGTATGTGAAACTAGTTGGTATAAATTTAGCAACAATGTAATTAGCATAATCAGCATACCATGTACCAGTACGAGAAGCATTTATGACAGCTAATTGTTCATCAGGAAAGCTATCATCAATAGGTAGTGTGTCATCAAGAACATTCTCTAACCTAGACAAGTTGTCTGCAACGGGGTTCCCAGCTCCCTTTCTATCAATAATATGCAAATCAAATTCTTGAAGCAAGAGAGCCCATCCAATTAGTCTAGGTTTAGCATTTTTCTTTTTATAAGATATTTAATAGCAGGATGATCAGTGTGAACAGTTACCTTGGAATCAACAATATAAGGTCTAAACTTATCACAAGCAAATACAACTGCTAAAAATTCCTTTTCAGTAGTAGCATAATTTCTCTGGGCACTATCTAGAGTTTTACTAGCATATTGGATAACACTTAATTTCTTATCAACTCTTTGTCCTAGAACAACCCCTACAACATAATCACTAGCATCACACATAATTTCAAAGGGTAAATTCCAATCAGGTGGTTGAGCAATGGGTGCAGAAATTAAAGCTTTCTTAAGTATTTCAAATGCTTCTACACAATCATCATCAAAAACAAAAGGAACATCTTTTTGTAAGAGATTAGTCAAAGGCCTGAAAATTTTAGAGAAGTCCTTAATGAACCTCCTATAAAAACCGGCATGACCAAGGAAACTTCTTATACCTTTAATATCCTTAGGACACGACATCTTTTCAACATCATCAACCTTAACTTTATCAACCTCAATACCTCTTTCAAAAATTTTATGCCCCAAGGCAATACCTTCATTAACCATAAAGTGGCAGTTCTCCCAATTCAAGACAAGAATAGTTTCTTCACATCTCTGCAAAACTCGATCAAGGTTGCTTAAGCAATCATCAAAAGAAGTTCCATAAACAGAAAAATCATCCATTAAAACCTCAACAATCTTTTCACAAAAGTCAGAGAATATAGCAGTCATCTTTTAAAGGTAGCAGGTGCATTACATAAACCAAAAGGCATATGTCTATAAGCAAAGGTACCGAAAGGGAAAGTAAAAGTTGTCTTTTCTTGATCCTCTTTTGACAGAGGTATTTGAGAGAAACCAGAATAACCATCTAGAAAGCAAAAATGTGTATGTTTGGATAATCTTTCTAGCATTTGATCAATAAAAGGTAACGGGTAATGATCCTTTTTAGTGGCTTTATTTAATTTGTGGAAATCAATTACCATTCTATAACTTGTAACAATTCTTTGTGGGATCAATTCATCTTTATCATTAGGAACAACAGTAATACCTCCCTTCTTAGGGACACAATGGACAGGACTCACCCACTGGCTATCAGCAACGGGATAAATTATACCTGCCTCCAGGAGCTTCAGTATTTCTTTTCTTACCACTTCTTTCATCTTAGGATGTAACCGTCGTTGGTGATCAACAACCGGCTTAGTGTCTTTCTCCAATTTTATTTTGTGCTGGCAAAGAGTGGGACTAATGCCCTTAAGATCATCAAGAGTATAACCGATAGCGGCACAATGCTTCTTCAGAGTTTTCAATAATTTCTTTTCTTCATGCTCTGAAAGGTTAGCACTAATAATAACAAGATATATCACTTTCTCATCAAGATAAGCATATTTAAGAGTATCAGGTAAAGGTTTAAGCTCAAACACGGGATCACCCTTAGGTGGAGGAGGATCCCGGAAGATTTTAACAGGCAAGTTGTGTTTCAAAATAGGTCCTTGTTTAAAGAATACTTCATCAATTTCCCTTCTTTCATTCATAAACATATCATTTTCATGGTCTAGCAAATATTATTCTAGAGGATCACTAGGAGGCACAGCAATAGAAGCAAGACCAATAATTTCATCTTTACTAGGCAATTCTTTATCATGGGGTTGTCTATGAAATTTAGCAAAATAAACTCATGAGACATATCCCCTAGACCAATAGTAACAACATCCTTTTTGCAGTCTATCTGGGCATTAACAGCATTCAAGAAGGGTCTACCAAATATAATGGGACAAAAGTCATCTTGTGGGGAACCAAGAACAAGAAAATCAGCAGGGTATTTAACTTTCCCACACAAGACTTCAACATCTCTAACAATCCCAACTAGTGAAATAGTATCTCTATTGGCAAGCTTAATTGTAACATCAATTTCTTCTAACTCAGCAGGTGCAATATCATGCATAATTTCTTTATATAAGAAATGAGGTATTGCACTTGCACTAGCTCCCATATCACATAAGCCATGATAGCAATGATCTCCTATTTTAACAGAAATAACAGGCATGCCTACAATAGATCTATGTTTATTTTTAGTATCAGGTCTAGCAATTCTAGAAACTTCATCACAGAAGTAACTAACATGCCCATCAATATTACTGGCCAACAGATCTTTAACCATAGCAACACTAAGTTCAACTTTAATTTGATCAAATGGTGTAGGTGTTCTAGTATTACTCTTACGAACCTCAGTTGAAGCTTTAGCATGATCCTTTATTCTAGCAGGCAAAGGTGGTTTCCCAATATAAGTAGTAGGAACAACAGAATCATTATAAGTGATAGTCTTTTCTTCAACTTTAATAGATGCAACTACTTTCACTTCAATGGGAGGATTATATTTAAACCACTTCTCCTTAGGGATATCAACATGAGTAGCAAAGGATTCACAGAAAGATGGTACTATCTTAGAGTTAAGTACATATTTAGTGCTAAATTCACGGAAGGCATCGGTATCCATAAAAGATTTAACACAATCAAACTTGGGTGTTATACCTGACTCCTTACCTTCGTCGAGATCCCAATATTCAGAGTTACGTTTAATTCTCTCCAATAAATCCCATTTGAATTCAATAGTCTTCATCATAAAAGAACCAGTACAAGAAGTATCGAGCATGGAGCTATTACTGAGAGAAAGCCGATCATAAATTTTTTGAATAATCATTTCTTTTGAGAGCTCATGATTGGGGCATGAATATAACATTGACTTAAGCCTCCCCCAAGCTTGAGAGATGCTTTCTCCTTCACAAGGCCAAAAATTATGTATATAATTATGATCACGATGAAGAAGATGCATAGGATAAAACTTCTGATGAAATTCCAATTTCAATCGGTTGTAGTTCCTTGATCCCATATCATCACATAGCCTAAACCATGTCAATGCCTCTCCCTTCAAAGATAAAGGGAAGACCTTCTTCTTGATAACATCCTCAGGCATACCTGCAAGCTTAATTAATCCACAAACTTCATCCACATAGATTAGGTGCAAATCGGGATGTAATGTTCCATCACTTGTGAAAGGATTAGCTAGCAGTTTCTCTATCATACCCGAAGGAATTTCAAAGCAAAAATTTTCAGTAGGTTCAGTAGGTTGAGGCGCAACTCTTTGCTCTACTAGTCGGGGCGAAGATACCCCGAACAAGCCCCTCAAAGGATTATGTTCCATAGTAACAAGTGACCGTAAATTTCAGCACACTATATAAGCTTTTCCTTACCAAATTCCACCTACCAAAGGCGCTTCACTCCCCGGCAACGGCGCCAAAAAAGAGTCTTGATGACCCATAAGTGTAGGGGATCTATCGTAACTTTTTCGATAAGTAAGAGTGTCAAACCCAATGAGGAGCAGAAGGAAATGATAAGCGGTTTTCAGCAAGGTATTCTCTGCAAGCACTGAAATTATTGGTAATAGATAGTTTTGTGATAAGGTAAGTTGTAACGAGTAACAAGTAATAAAAGTAAATAAGGTGCAGAAAGATGGCCCAATCCTTTTTGTAGCAAAGGACAAGCCTGGACAAACTCTTATATAAAGAAAATCGCTCCCGAGGACACATGGGAATATCGTCAATCTAGTTTTCATCACGCTCATATGATTCGCGTTCGGTACTTTGATAATTTGATATGTGGGTGGACCAGTGCTTGGGTACTGTCCTTCCTTGGACAAGAATCCCACTTATGATTAACCCCTATTGCAAGCATCCGCAACTACAATAGAAGTATTAAGGTAAACCTAACCATAGCATGAAACATATGGATCCAAATCAGCCCCTTACGAAGCAACGCATAAACTAGGGTTTAAGCTTCTGTCACTCTAGCAACCTATCATCTACTTATTACTTCACAATGCCTTCCTCTAGGCCCAAACAATGGTGAAGTGTCATGTATTCGACATTCACATGGCACCACTAGAGGGGTGACAACATACATCTCATCAAAATATCGAACGAATACCAAATTCACATGACTACTTACAGCAAGACTTATCCCATGTCCTCAGGAACAAACGGAACTACTCACAAAGCATATTCATGTTCATAATCAGAGGGGTATTAATATTCATAATGGATCTGAACATATGATTTTCCACCAAGTAAACCAACTAGCATCAACTACAAGGAGTAATCAACACTACTAGCAACCCATAGGTACCAATCTGAGATTTTGATACAAAGATTGGATACAAGAGATGAACTAGGGTTTGAGATAAGATGGTGCTGGTGAAGATGTTGATGGAGATTGACCCCCTCCCGATGAGAGGATCGATGGTGATGATGATGGTGATGATTTCCCCCTCTCGGAGGGAAGTTTCCCCGGCAGAACATCTGTGCGGGAGCCCTAGATTGGTTTCGCCAAGGTTCCGCCTCGTGGCGGCGGAGTTTCGTCCCGTGAGCTACCTTATGATTTTTTTACCTCCACAAAATACTCCATATAGCCAAAGATGGGCATCAGAGGGCTGCCAGGGGCCCCCTGAGGCAGGGGGCGCGCCTAGGGGGGTAGGGCGCGCCCCCACCCTCGTGGACGGTGGGTGGCACCCCTCTCGTACTTCTTTCACCCAATATTTTATATATATTCTGAAACGTGCTCCCGTGAAGTTTCAGTACTTTTGGAGATGTGCAGAATAGGTCTCTAATATTTGCTCTTTTTCCAGCCCAGAATTCCAGCTGCTGGCATTCCCCCTCTTCATGTAAACCTTGTAAAATAAGAGAGAATAGGCATAAGTATTGTGACATAATGTGTAATAACAGCCCATAATGCAATAAATATTGATATAAAAGCATGATGCAAAATGGACATATCAGGAAACATCCCTCCGAGAGGGGGAAATCGTCACCATCGTCATCACCATCGATCCTCTCATCAGAAGGGGGTCAATCTCCATCAACATCTTCACCAGCACCATCTCCTCTCAAACCCTAGTTCATCTCTTGTATCCGATCTTTGTCTCAAAACCTTAGATTGGTACCTGTGGGTTGCTAGTAGTGTTGATTACTCCTTGTAGTTGATGCTAGTTGGTTTATTCGGTGGAAGATCATATGTTCAGATCCTTTATGCATATTAATACCCCTCTGATTATGAACATGAATATGATTTGTGAGTAGTTACGTTTGTTCCTGAGGACATGGGAGAAGTCTTGCTATAAGTAGTCATGTGAATTTGGTATTCGTTCGATATTTTGATGAGATGTATGTTGTCTTTCCTCTAGTGGTGTTATGTGAACGTCCACTACATGACACTTCACCAATTTTTGGGCCTAGGGGAAGGCATTGGGAATTAATAAGTAGATGATGGGTTGCTAGAGTGACAGAAGCTTAAACCCTAGTTTATGCATTGCTTTGTAAGGGGCTAATTTGGATCCATATGTTTCATGCTATGGTTAGATTTACCTTAATTCTTCTTTCATAGTTGCGGATGCTTGCGAAGGGGGTTAATCATAAGTGGGATGCTTGTACAAGGAAGGGCAGTACCCAAGCACCGGTCCACCCATATCTCAAATTATCAAAGTAACGAACGCGAATCATATGAGCATGATGAAAACTAGCTTGACGATAATTCCCATGTGTCCTCGGGAGCACTTTCCTCTATATAAGAGTTTGTCCAGGCTTATCCTTTGCCACAAAAAGGATTGGGCCACTTTGCTGCACCTTGTTTACTTTTGTTACTTGTTACCTGTTACGAATTACCTTATCACAAAACTATCTTTACCGATAATTTCATTGCTTGCAGAGAATACCTTACTGAAAACTGCTTGTCATTTCCTTTTGCTCCTCGTTCGGTTCGACACTCTTACTTATCGAAAGGACTACGATAGATCCCCTATACTTGTGGGTCATCAAGCACTATGATCGTTTAGTTTATTGCTATTGCTTTCTTCATGACTTACACATGTTCCTATGGCTATGAGATTATGCAACTCCCGAATACCGGAGGAACACTTAGTGTGCCATCAAATGTCACAACGTAACTGGGTGATTATAAAGATGCTCTACAGGTGTCTCCGATGGTGTTTGTTGAGTTGGCATAGATTGAGATTAAGATTTGTCACTCCATGTATCGGAGAGGTATCTCTGGGCCCTCTCAGTAATGCTCATCATTATAAGCCTTGCAAGCAAAGTGAATAATGAGTTAGTTGCAAGATGATGTATTACGAAACGAGTAAAGTGACTTGCCGGTGACGAGAATGAACTAGGTATGATGATACCGACGATCGAACCTCGGGCAAGTAACATACCAATGACAAAGGGAACAATGTATGTTGTTATGCGGTTTGACCGATAAAGATCTTCATGGAATATGTGGGAGCCAATATGAGCATCCGAGTTCCGCTATTGGTTATTGACCGGAGATGTGTCTCGGTCATGTCTACATAGTTCTCGAACCCGTAGGGTCCGCACGCTTAACCTTCGGTGACGATTTGTATTATGAGTTATGTGATTTGATGTACCGAAGTTTGTTCGGAGTCCCAGATGAGATCACGGACATGACGAGGAGTCTCGAAATTGTCGAGACATAAAGATTCATATATTGGAAGGTTACATTCAGAAACCAGAATGGTTCGGGTCGTTTCGGATGAGTTTCGGAGTACCGGGGGTTACCGGAACCCCCTCCGGAAAGTTATTGGGCCTCATGGGCCTAGTGGTGGAAGAGAGGAGGCAGGCCAAGAGGTGGTGCGCGCCCCCCTAGTCCAAACTGAATTGGACTAGGGCTAGGGGAACGGCCCCCCTTTCCTTCTCTTCTCCTACTCCTTCCCCCCTTCTCCTTGTGGAAGTAGGAAAGGGGGGATCCTATTTGGAGTAGGACTCCCCCCCTTGGACGCGCCACCCTTGGTCGGCCTCCTCCTCCCTCCCCCCTTTATATACATGGGAGGGGGCACCCCATAGACACACAAGTTGATCTTTTAGCCGTGTGCGGTGCCCCCTCCATAGTTATACACCTCGGTCATATCATTGTAGTGCTTAGGCGAAGCCCCGCGTCGATAACTTCATCATCACCGTCAACACACCCTCGTGCTGACGGAACTCACCCTTGGCCTCAGCTCGATCAAGAGTATGAGGGACGTCACCGAGCTGAACGTTTGCTGATCGAGAGGTGCCGTGTGTTTGGTACTTGGATCGGTTGGATCGTGAAGACGTTCGACTACATCAACTGTGTTACTAAATGCTTCCGCTTTCGGTCTACGAGGGTATGTAGACACACTCTCCCCTCTCGTTGCTATGCATCTCCTAGATAGATCTTGCATGATTGTAGGTAAAGTTTTTGAAATACCGCGTTCCCCAACAGAGGCACCATTAGTTTCGTCTTCTCCTTAGAGTTCAAAGCTTCATAAACTTCATTAAGTGTGAGAGTATCATGACTGTATAATATGGTGTCTCTAAAATTCGTGTAAGAACTTGGCAGTGAACATAGTAACATTAAAGCACTATATTCCTCATCATAATTAACACCACTGCAGCTAGATCAGATATGATCTATTCAAATTCTAAAATTTTATTCAAAAGATTACCCCCCTCGGGTAACCTATGCGTGAATAATTTTTACTTTAGATGCATCGTGCTGGTGAGATCTTTTGTCATGCAAAATATTATTATGCAAATGGAGTTGAATTTGCGATAAAGCCTTACGGTCCTTCCTTTTCTACCAATCAGTCCATTCCTGAATCTTATTCTTCCCAAAACTATCCAGTGCATCATCATAATCGGCCTATGCCAACAACGCCCACATCTTGAATTGCCATAGGGTAAACCTTGTGTGATGGTCCAATAGTGGAAGATCATACTTCATGGAAGCCATGAGTAGATGAATATGTGTACACAAAGTAGTACAAGCCGGTAGAGAAAATTCTTGATAGAATTAATACACGGGTCAAATGAACAGAGTAAATAGCACCTAGAAGTGTTGGATAGTGGCAGTAGTAGACGAAGTTACCGAAGAATGAAAAACTTGAACAGGAAAATTTCTTCGGTCTCACGTGAAGAAGTAGTGGATCTTAACCTTCACGTGAAGTAGAAAAGCTACCAGATTGATCAAATCTTGAAAATCGTGAGTACTAGTAGTACTTGGCTTCTGTCTTCAGAGTTGCGTTTATCGAGCTCCTTACCTTCATCGAGCTCCTAACCTTCAAAGTTGCGCTTAATTCTTTCCAAAAGATCCCATCTGAATTCAATAGTCTTCTTCAAAAAAGAATCAATACAAGAAGTATCGAGCATGGATTGATCATTACGAGAAAGCCGAGCATAAAAATTCTGAATAATAATTTCTCTTGAGATCTCATGATTGGGGCATGCATATAACATTGAGTTAAGCCTCCCCCAAGCTTGAGCGATACTTTCTCCTTCACGAGGCAAAAAAATTATATATATATATATATATATATATATATATATATAATTTTTATCACGATGAACTAGATGCATAGGATAAAACTTCTGCTGAAATTCCAATTTCAATCGGTTGTAATTCCAAGCTCCAATATCACCACATAGCCTATACCATTTAAAATGCCTTTCCCTTCAAATATAAAGGGAAGACCTTCTTCTTGACTTCATCTCCGAGCTAATCTGCAAGCTTAAATAATCCAAAAACTTCATCCACATAGATTAGATGCATATCAGGATGTAGTGTTCCATCTCCTGCATAAGGATTAGCTAGCAGTTTCTCTATCATACCCGAAGGAATTTCATAATAAATATTTTCAGTAGGTGCAGTAGGTTGAGGGATAACTCTTTCTTATTCCGGTCGAGGTGAAGATACCCCGAACAAGCCCCTCAAAAGATTTTAGCATATAATATAAATGTTCCCTTACCAAATTCTACTCACTAAAGGCGCTTCACTCCCCGACAATGACACCAGAAAAGAGTCTTGATGACCCACAAGTATAGGGTATCAATCTTAGTCCTTTTGATAAGTAAGAATGTCGAAGCCAGTGATGTGCAGAAGGAAATGACAAGCGGTTTTTAGCAAGGTATTTTCTGCAGGCACTGAAATTATCGGTAATAGATAGTTTGGTAGTAAGATAATTCATAACGGGTAACAAGTAACAAGTGTAGCAAAGGTGCAGCAAGTTGGCCCAATCCTTTTTATAGCAAAGGATAAGCCTGGGCAAACTCTTATATAAAGCAAAGCGCTCCCGAGGACACATGGGAATTATTGTCAAGCTAGTTTTCATCATGCTCATATGGTTCGCGTTCGCTACTTTGATAATTTGATATGTGGGTGGAACATTGCTTGGGTGCTGTCCTTACTCTCCCACTTATGATTAACCCTTCTCGCAAGAAGTTTCATGTAGTCGACGTTCACATAACACCACTAGAGGAAAGACAACATACATCTCATCAAAATATCGAACGAACACCAAATTCACATGATTACTTATAACAAGACTACTCCCATGTCCTCAGGAACAAATGTAACTACTCACAAAGCATTTTCATGTTCAAGATTAGAGGGGTATTGAATATCATTACCACCAAATAAACCAACTAGCATCAACTACAAAGAGTAATCACACTACAAGAAATATGTCAACTAGTGACCTTCTGTCAGTGACCCTGGAAGAATTGGTCATAGATCTACGACCATTTGAGATCAATTGGTCAAGAGCTGTTCGGGGGGCTCCAAACCCTCAACTATATCGACCATTTTGGTCAGAAAGGTCGTAATTTCCTTACACGAAATGGTCATAAAGCAGACAACACTGGTCTGCTGCCTTATTTCTAGCTGATCACGACCAATATAGATGGTCATAACCTTGTAAATTGTGGTGGATTGCTATGACTAGGCGCCACCTCACCAGTTTTGCCTATGTGTCATGTCTATGTGTCAATTTTTGCCCTAGGTTGTGAAGCAACCTATATTTCTGTCATTCCCAAAATTCCCAAAAAAATCTCATAAATTCTTTGGGTCATATTTTCGTCAAATATGTAAGAATCCTTCCTCGCCTAGTTCAAAAATAATTCAACAATATTCATTTTCCTATTCTGTTCAGAACAGCACTTTGTGAAGGAAGTGCTATTTATATATTCTTGATTTCCCTCAAAATTTTTGGGCACTCTTTCCTATCCAAATCATTGCCTCATGACGAAATTCAGCTCCATTTGCCCAGTAAATCTTCCTTGGCAAATTTCCAAAGTTTTTGTCCACCTAGAAGCATTGTGAAGGAAGTACCATTTTTATATATCCAAATGACATGAAATTTGTAAAGTTCCTTCATATGCCCAAATTATGACCCTCCTCCAAACTGCAGCTCAGTCAAATCATCTATGTGAGCCCAGGTTCAATCTATATTTTATGGCCAGATTGGCACGTTGCAAAGCAAGTGTTATCTAGCCCCTCCTATTACCGTCAAACTTTTTGGGCACTCTTCCATACCCAAATCATTGCCACATGATATTATTCAGCTCCATTTTCCTGATAAATCTTTCTCAGGAAATTTCCAAAGTTTATATCTCGAGAGAAGCTTTGTGAAGTAAGTACTAGCTAGGCTTACCCAAATGATCTGAAAATTTACCAGGCAATGACCATGCCTATGTAACTTACCTACACCAAATTTGAGCTCATTTCATTTATCCAATTTCTCTCTCTAATTTTCCCAAGTTTCTGTCCAGAGAAGAGCATTGTGAAGGAAATACCACTTTGGCATGTCCAAATGGTATCGATTTTCTATAGTGCTTTCCTATGCCCAAATAACCATCCTCCACCAAATTTCAGCTCAATCCATTCATTATTTTGAGCCCAGCTTCAACATTCATATTTTTGTCCAGTGTGGTACTTTGCAAAGCACGTACCACCTAGGCTCCTCTTTTTGAGCTGAAAATTTGTGAAGACAGTCTTCTTAGTAGGTGATCGTCCTCGGCCAGAACACACGCCAATTATCCATGTGCATTTCTCGTACCGCTAATCAAACACTTGGCTGCTAATTAATATTTGAGCATAGTTCGGTCTCCTCATGAGAAAATTCTGGTGTATTTTTATTCCTAGCACCTAGCTGGGGAGTGCCCAACCCACTAGACATGCCTAGGCCACCCAAAACGCATGTTAACACCACAGTCACACGGTGACCACACGGCGGGCATGCGACTTTATGCGCTTTCGAGTTGGGGCCCTCGGCTATCGACCAAACCTCGATGTATCGCCACCAAACCATGTATTTCTGGTTAAATAGATACTTATGTACCTAGAAATTATTTTTGGGCAAAATAAATAGCAAACTATGAGGCAGTTGCAGTTCAAATTTGATCCGCTTCCTACTAAATCAGCAGGAATTTATCTTTTTCACCAGAGGTGGATCAAGGCTTTTGACACCCAACCATTTGGTCAATTTTGCATTAAATATGGCCTATTATTTTAGAAAATTGATTTGGTCCAATTTTGCAACAAATATATGGTAGGTCCTTCACAAAAAACTCAATTCGGGCACTTGGAAAATGGAAAATGAATTTTCCATGCAAGGAAAATGAAAACTCCCTTAGGCAACATTGTCTTGAATTCCAAGATGCACCCTTGTGCACAATATGAGATCATTTGAACAAACTATGCCATGAATGTGGCTATAAGATTGATCATTTAGCTTGAAAACCCTGAATCTTCACGCATGATAGCTCATTTCAGAGAACACTTTTTTAAAATAATTGTCGTATTACATGTTTATTATTTTTCCTGGAAACTTGGTCACATATAATGACACAATGCGAAGGTTTTCCAATTTTTTGATTTTTTGAAATTTTTATGCCCATTTCAAAATGTGGTCAAAACAGCAGGTTTGACCATTCCTATCTAGTGGTTGAATCTTGATTTTTTTTGATATTTCTCTGATTAAATAGATACTTATGTACCTAGAAATTATTTTTGGGAAAAATAAATAGCAAACTATGAGGCAGCTACAGTTCAAATTTGACCCGCTTCCTACTGAATCGGCGAAAATTTGTCTTTTTCACCAGAGGTGGATCAGGGCTTTTGACACCCAACCATTTGGTCAATTGTGCATTAAATATGGCCTAGTATTTTAGAAAATTGATTTGGTCCAATTTTACAACAAATATATGGTAGGTAGGTCCTTCACACAAAAAAACTCAATTTGAGCACTCGGAAAATGGAAAATGAATTTTGTGTGCAAAGAAAATGAAAAGTCCCTTAGGCAACATTGTTTGGAATTCCAAGATGCACCCTTGTGCACAATATGAGATCATTTGAACAAACTATGCCATGAATGTGGCCATAAGATTGATCATTTGGCTTAAAAACCCTGAATCTTCACGCATGATAGCTCATTTCTGAGAACACTTTTTAAAAATAATTGTTTTATTACAAGTTTATTATTTTTCATGGAAACTTGGTCACATATAATGACACAATGTGAAGGTTTACCAATTTTTTAATTTTTTAATTTTTTATGCCCGTTTCGAAATGCGGTCAAAAAGGCAGGCTTGACCGTTCCTAGCTAGTTGTTGAATCTTGAAAACCTTTTGATGTTTCTCTGATTAAATAGATAGTTATGTACCTAGAAATGATTTTTGGAAAAAATAAAGAGCAATCTAGGAGGCAGCTACAGTTCAAATTTGACCCGCTTCCTACGGAATCGGCGGAAATTTGTCTTTTTCACTAGAGGTGGATTAAAAAATTTGACACCCAACCATTGTGTCAATTGTGAATTAAATATGGCCTAATATTTTAGAAAATTGATTTGGTCCAATTTTGCAACAAATATATGGTAGGTCCTTAAAAAACTCATTTTTGGGCATTCAAAAAATGGAAAATGAATATTTTGTCCAAAGAAAATGAAAACTTCCTTAGGCAACATTGTTTGCCATTCCAAGATGCACCCTTGTGCAGAATATGAGATCATTTTAACAAACTATGCCATGAATGTGGCTATAACATTGATCACTTGGCTTGAAAGCCATGAATTTTCACACATGATAGCTCATTTCTGAGAACACTTTTTTAAAATAATTGTCGTATTACAAGTTTATTATTTTTCCTGGAAACTTGGTCACATATGATGACACGATGCGACGGTTTTGCAATTTTTTGATTTTTTTGAATTTTTTATGCCTGTTTCAAAATGCGGTCAAAACGGCGGGCTTGACCGTTCCTAGCCAGTTGTTGAATCTTGGAAACCTGTTGATGTTTCTCTTATTAAATAGATAGTTATGTACCTAGAAATGATTTTTGGAAAAAAATAAAGAGCAAACTATGAGGCAGCTACAGTTCAAATTTGACCCGCTTCCTACTGAATCGGCGGAAATTTGTCTTTTTCACCGGAGGTGGGTCGAATCTTTTGGCACCCAACCATTTTGTCAATTGTGCATTAAATATGCCCTAATATTTTAGAAAATTAATTTGGTGCAAATTTGTAACAAATATATGGTAGGTCCTTCACAAAAGAACTCATTTTGGACACTCGAAAAATGAAAAATAATTTAAAAGAACTCATTTCTCATAACTCTTTAAAAAATATTTATCTTATTTCAATTTGTGATTATTCGTGAAAACTATAGTCAAATTTGCTGACACAATGAGAAGTTTTTTTTTCAAATTTTCAGGTCATAATAAAATAGCTAACATGATTTCGCACCTTACTTTCAGTCAATTACGACCAATTTAAATGGTCAAAATATCATACCTGTATACTGCATTCTGATTGGTACACGGGCCTCTCACGCGGATCATGGATAAATCACCGTCGGATCCTCATCGATCCAACGGCCCACACCTCACCCTCTCACAGTCTCACCCACCCACCGCGAGCTACCCCTAAAAAAACCCACCGCACACCACTCCTCTCTCTCCCCGCACAGCGAACCCTAGCACTCTCAGCTCCGCACACCACTCCTCCTTCTGGATCCACCGCCGCCCCCCCAACCCCACTCCATCCCTCTGGATCTCGATGCGTCGCCACCCCCACGCCACTCCTCTGGCGTTCCCCTCACACTCTCACCGCTCGGCCTCCCCATCGCGCTCCCGATCCAGATCCCTCCCCTCCCCACCTCACATCCTCTCCCCTCTCCCCACTCTTAGATCCAACTGGCCCGAGATGGAGGCCGTCATGCACATGGTTGCCACCACCGACCGTGAGTGGGGGTCCTGGTTCTCTCCCTCGTCATCCTCGGCGACGGCATCTGGCTGAGCCACTGGGCCGCCACCACCGACTGCGAGCGGTTCCTGGAGTGGCTGGTCATCGCGCTGGAGGCGCTTCTCCTGGTGCTCTCCCTCGCGGGGCTCGTGGGGTCCCTCTGCCGCGTCTTCATCGTCTTCTCCTTCATCGTCACCAACCGCGATGCCGGCTCTGTCATCTCTGGCCGCGGGTACCCGGAGTACCACCTTGGGGAGTACTCCATGATACGTCTCCAACGTATCTATAATTTTTGATTGCTCCATGCTATACTATTTACTATTTTGGACATTATTGGGCTTTATTATCCACTTTTATATTATTTTTGGGACTAACCTATTAACCGGAGGCCCAGCCCAGAATTGTTGTTTTTGCCTGTTTTAGGGTTTCGAAGAAAAGGAATATCAAACGGAGTCCAAACGGAATGAAACCTTCGGGAACGTGATTTTCTCAACAAACAAGACCCAGGAGACTTGGACCCTACGTCAAGACACAAAAGAGGAGGCCACAAGGTAGGGGGCGCGCCTACCCCCACCAGGCACGCCCTCCACCCTCGTGGGCCCCCTGTTGCTCCACCGACGTACTCCTTCCTCCTATATATACCTACGTACCCCCAAACAATCAGAAACGGAGTCAAAACCCTAATTCCAAGGCTGCAACTTTCTGTATCCACGAGATCCCATCTTGGGGCCTATTCCGGAGCTCCATCGGAGGGGGCGTCGATCATGGAGGGCTTTTACATCAACACCATAGCCCCTCCGATGAAGTGTGAGTAGTTTACCTCAGCCTATGGGTCCATAGTTATTAGCTAGATGGCTTATTCTCTCTTTTTGGATCTCAATACAATGTTCTCCCCCTCTCTTGTGGAGAAATATTCGATGTAATCTTCTTTTTGCGGTGTGTTTGTTGAGACCGATGAATTGTGGGTTTATGATCAAGTCTATCTATGAAGAATATTTGAATCTTCTCTAAATTATTTTATGTATGATTGGTTATCTTTGCAAGTCTCTTCGAATTATCAGTTTGGTTTGGCCTACTAGGTTGATCTTTCTTGCAATGGGAGAAGTGCTTAGCCCTGGGTTCAATCTTGCGGTGTCCTTTCCAGTGACAGTAGGGGCAGCAAGGCACGTATTGTATTGTTGCCATCGAGGATAACAAGATGGGGTTTTCATCATATTGCATGAGTCTATCCCTATACATCATGTCATCTTGCTTAAGGCATTACTCTGTTTTTAACTTAATACTCTAGATGCATGCTGGATAGCGGTCGATGAGTGGAGTAATAGTAGTAGATGCAGGAAGGAATCGGTCTACTTGTCTCAGACGTGATGCCTATATACATGATCATACCTAGATATTCTCATAACTATGCTCAATTCTGTCAATTGCTCAACAGTACTTTATTCACCCACCGTAGAATACTTATGCTCTCGAGAGAAGCCACTAGTGAAACCTATGGCCCCCGGATCTATCTTCATCATATTAATCTCCTACTACTTAGTTATTTCCTTTGATTTTTTACTTTGCCTTTATTTTACTTTGCATCTTTATCACAAAAATACCAAAAATATTATCTTATCATATCTCACTCTCGTAAGTGGCGTGTAGGGATTGACAACCCCTATTCGCGTTGGTTGCGAGGATTTATTTGTTTTGTGTAGGTACGAGGGACTCGCGTGTAGCCTCCTACTGGATTGATACCTTGGTTCTCAAAAACTGAGGGAAATACTTATGCTACTTTGCTGCATCATCCCTTCGTCTTCGGGGAAAACCAACGCAGTGCTCAAGAGGTAGCAAGAAGGATTTCTGGCGCCGTTGCCGGGGAGGTCTATGAAAAAGTCAACATACCAAGTACCCATCATACCCTTATCTCCCGCATTACATTATTTGCCGTTTGCCTCTCGTTTTCCTCTCCCCCACTTCACCCTTGCTGTTTTATTCGCCCTCTCTCTCTCTCTATCCTCCCTCTCTTTCTCTATTTGCCTCTTTTTGCCCGCTTGCTTTTTGTTTGCTTGTGTGTTAGTTTGCTTGCTTGTCACGATGGCTCAAGATAATACTAAATTGTGTGACTTCACCAGTACCAGCAACAATGATTTTATTAGCACTCCGATTTCTCCTCTTACCGATGCTGAATCTTGTGAAATTAATACTGCTTTGCTGAATCTTGTCAAGAAAGATCCGTTTTCCGGCCTTCCTAGTGAAGATGCCGCTACCCATCTAAATAGCTTCGTTGATTTGTGTGATATGCAAAAGAAGAAAGATGTGGATAATGATATTGTTAAATTGAAGTTATTTTCTTTTTCGCTTAGAGATCGTGCTAAAGCTTGGTTTTTGTCTTTGCCTAAAAATAGTATTGATTCATGGAACAAGTGCAAAGATGCTTTTATCTCTAAGTATTTTCCTCCCGCTAAAATCATCTCTCTTAGAAACGATATTATGAATTTTAAGCAACTTGATCATGAACATGTTGCACAAGCTTGGGAGAGAATGAAACTAATGATACGTAATTGCCCTACTCATGTTTAAATTTGTGGATGATTATACAAAACTTTTATGACGGATTGAATTTTGCTTCTAGAAATCTTTTAGATTCGGTCGCGGGAGGCATTTTTATGGAAATCACTTTAGGAGAAGCTACTAAACTCCTAGATAATATTATGGTTAATTATTCTCAATGGCATACTGAAAGATCTACTAATAAAATGGTGCATGCGATAGAAGAAATTAATGTTTTGAGTGGAAAGATGGATGAACTTATGAAATTATTTGCTAATAAGAGTGTTTCTTCTGATCCTAATGATATGCCCTTGTCTAATTTGATTGATAATAATAATGAATCTATGGATGTGAATTTTGTTGGTAGGAACAATTTTGGTAACAACGCGTATAGAGGGAATTTCAACCCTAGGCCTTATCCTAGTAATCCCTCTAATAATTATGGTAATTCCAACAACAATTCTTATGGAAATTATAATAAGATGCCCTCTGATTTTGAATCTAATATTAAAGAATTTATTACTTCGCAAAAGAATTTGAATGCTTTGATTGAAGAAAAATTGCTTAAGATTGATGAGTTGGCTAGGAACGTTGATAGAATTTCTCTTGATGTTTATTCTTTGAAACTTAGATCAATTCCACCTAAGCATGATATCAATGAGTCTCTCAAAGCCATGAGAATTTCAATTGATGAATGCAAAGAAAGAACCACTAGGATGCGTGCTAAGAAAGATGCCTTTATAAGAGCGTGTTCTTCTAGTTCCTATGAAAATAAAGATGAAGATCTAAAAGTTATTGATGTGTCCCCTATTAAATCTTTGTTTTGCAATATGAATCTTGATAATGATGGGACTGAATATGATCCACCTTTACCTAGAAGCCATTCCAAGAATTCGGAATTTGTTAATCTTGATGCAAAAATTGATAAAGAGTGGGATTGAAGAAATTAAAACCCTAGATGTTGCTAAACCCACTATTATGGATTTCAAGGAATTTAACTATGAAAATTTCTCTTTGATTGATTGTATTTCCTTGCTACAATCCGTGCTAAATTCTCCTCACGCTTATAGTCAAAATAAAGTGTTTACTAAACATATCGTTGATGCCTTGATACAATCTTATGAAGAAAAACATGACTTGAAAGTTTGTATCCCTAGAAAGCTTTATGATGAGTGGGAACCAACTATTAAAATTAAAATTAAAGATCATGAATGTTATGCTTTATGTGATTTGGGTGCTAGTGTTTCCACGATTCCAAAAACTTTGTGTGATTTGTTAGGTTTCTGTGATTTTGATGATTGCTCTTTAAACTTGCACCTTGCGGATTCCACTATTAAGAAACCTATGGGAAGAATTAATGATGTTATTATTCTTGCAACTAGGAATTATGTTCCCGTAGATTTTATTGTTCTTGACATAGATTGCAATCCTTCATGTCCTATTATTCTTGGTAGACCTTTCCTTAGAACGATTGGTGCAATTATTGATATGAAGGAAGGAAATATTAGATTCAAATTTCCATTAAGGAAAGGCATGGAACAATTTCCTAGAAATAAAATTAAATTACCTTATGAATCTATTATGAGATCCACTTATGGATTGCCTACCAAAGATGGCAATACCTAGATCTATCCTTGCTTGTTATGCCTAGCTAGGGGCGTTAAATGATAGCGCTTGTTGGGAGGCAACCCAATTTTATTTTTATTACTTGATTTTTTCTCCTGTTTAGTAATAAATAATTTATCTAGCCTCTATTTTGGTTGTGTTTTTTGTGTTTAATTAGTGTTTGTGCCAAGTAGAACTGTTGGGAAGACTTGGGGAAGGTCTTGTTACACTTGCTGTAAAAAATAGAAACTTTAGCGCTCACGAGAACTGCTGCCATTTTTATTTGGAGAGTGATATTTAGTTAATTATTTTTGAATATGATTAATAGATAAATTCCTCACGTCCACAAATTTATTTTAGAATTGTTTGGGTTTCATATCTTGCGCTAGCTACAGATTACTACAGACTGTTCTGTTTTTGACAGATTCTATTTTTATGTGTTGTTTGCTTATTTTGATGAATCTATGGCTAGTAAAATAGTTTATAAACCATAGAGAAGTTGTAATAAAGTAGGTATAACACCAATATAAATAAATAATGAGTTCATTACAGTACCTTGAAGTGGTATTTTGTTTTGTTTCGCTAACAGAGCTCACGAGATTTTCTACTTTAAGTTTTGTGTTGTGCAGTTTTCAAGTTTTGGGTAAAGATTTGATGGATTATGGAACAAGGAGTGGCAAGAGACTAAGCTTGGGGATGCCCATGTTACCCCCAAGATAATCTAAGGACACCTAAAAGCCAAAGCTTGGGGATGCCCCGGAAGGCATCCCCTCTTTCGTCTACTTCTATTGGTAACTTTACTTGGAGCTATATTTATATTCACCACATGATATGTGTTTCGCTTGGAGCGTCTTGTATTATTTGAGTCTTTAATTTTTAGTTTACCACAATCATCCTTGCTGTACACACCTTTTGAGAGAGCCATACATGATTTAGAATTTGTTAGAATACTCTATGTGCTTCGCTTATATCTTTTGAGTTATATAGTTTTTGAGAAGTTTGATGCTTGATGATTGTTTTGAGATATGGAGGTAATAATATCAAAGTCGTGCTAGTTGAGTAGTTGTAAAATTGAGAAATAATTTTGTTGAAGTTTGCAAGTCCCGTACCATGCACGTATGGTGAACGTCATGTAACAAATTTGAAACATGAGGTGTTATTTGATTGTCTTCCTTATGAGTGGCGGTCGGGGACGAGCGATGGTCTTTTCCTACCAATCTATCCCCTAGGAGCATGCGCGTAGTGCCGAGATTTTTGATGACTTGTAGATTTTTGCAATAAGTATGTGAGTTCTTTATGACTAATGTTGAGTCCATGGATTATACGCAGTCTCACCCTTCCATCCTTGCTAGCCTCTTCGGTACCGTGCATTGCCCTTTCTCACATCGAGAGTTGGCGCAAACTTCACCGGTGCATCCAAACCCCGTGATATGATACACTCTTTCACACATAAACCTCCTTATATCTTCCTCAAAACATCCACCATACCTACCTATTATGTCATTTCCATAGCCATTCCGAGATATATTGCCATGCAACTTTCCACCATTTCGTTTATCATGACACATTCATCATTGTCATATTGCTTAGCATGATCATGTAGTTGACATAGTATTTGTGGCAAAGCCACCGTTCATAATTCTTTCATACATGTCACTCTTGGTCCATTGCATATCCTGGTACACCGCCGGAGGCATTCATATAGAGTCATCTTTTTCCTAGTATCGAGTTGTAATCATTGAGTTGTAAATAAATAGAAGTGTGATGATCATCATTTTAGAGCATTGTCCCAAGTGAGGAATATATATAAAAAAGAGAAAGGCCATAAAAAAGAGAAGGCCCAAAAAAAGAGAGAAAAAGAGAGAAGGGATAATGTTACTATCCTTTGCCACACTTGTGCTTCAAAGTAGCACCGTAATCTTCATGATAGAGAGTCTCTTGTTTTGTCATTTTCATATACTAGTGGTAATTGTTCATTATAGAACTTGGTTGTATATTCCAACAACGGGCCTCCACAAGTGCCCTAGGTCTTCGTGAGCAAGCAAGTTGGATGCACACCCACTTAGTTTCTTTTGTTGAGCTTTCATACATTTATAGCTCTAGTGCATCCATTGCATGGAAATCCCTACTCCTTGCATTAACATCAATCGATGGGCATCTCCATGGCGCATTGATTAGCCTCGTTGATGTGAGACTTTCTCCTTTTTGTCTTCTCCACATAACCCCCCTCATTATATTCTATTCCACCCATAGTGCTATGTCCATGGCTCGCGCTCATATATTGCATGAAAGTTTATAGGTTTGAGATTACTAAAGTATAAAAAAATTGCTTGGCTTGTCATTGGGGTTGTGCATGATGAGAGCATTCTTGTGTGACGAAAATGAAACATGACTAAACTATATGATTTTGCAGGGATGAACTCTCTTTGGCTATGTTATTTTGAAAAGACATAATTGCTTAGTTAGTATACTTGAAGTATTATGATCTTTATGTCAATATGAACTTTTGTCTTGAACCTTTCAGATCTGAATATTCATACCACAATTAATAAGAATTACATTAAAATTATACCAAGTAGCACTCTACATCAAAAATTCTGTTTTTATCATTTACCTACTCGAGGACGAGCAGGAATTAAGCTTGGGGATGCTTGATACGTCTCCAACGTATCTATAATTTTTGATTGCTCCATGCTATATTATCTACTGTTTTGGACATTATTGGGCTTTATTATCCACTTTTATATTATTTTTGGGACTAACCTATTAACCGCAGTCCCAACCCAGAATTGTTGTTTTTGCCTGTTTTAGGGTTTCGAAGAAAAGGAATATAAAACGGAGTCCAAACGGAATGAAACCTTTGGGAACGCGATTTTCTTAACAAACAAGACCCGGGAGACTTGGACCCTACGTCAAGACACAAAAGAGGAGGCCACGAGGTAGGGGGGCGCGCCTACCCCCACCAGGCGCGCCCTAAACCCTCATGGGCCCCCTGTTGCTCCACCGACGTACTCCTTCCTCCTATATATACCTACGTACCCCCAAACGATCAGAAACGGAGCTAAAACCCTAATTCCACCGCCGCAACTTTCTATATCCACGAGATCCCATCTTGGGGCTTGTTCCAGAGCTCCGTCGGAGGGGGCATCGATCATGGAGGGCCTCTACATCAACACCATAGCCCCTCCGATGAAGTGTGAGTAGTTTACCTCAGACCTACGGGTCCATAGTTATTAGCTAGATGGCTTATTCTCTCCTTTTGGATCTCAATACAATGTTCTCCCCCTCTCTTCTGGAGAACTATTCGATGTAATCTTCTTGTTGCGGTGTGTTTGTTGAGACCGATGAATTGTGGGTTTATGATCAAGTCTATCTATGAACAATATTTCAATCTTCTCTGAATTCTTTTATGTATGATTGGTTATCTTTGCAAGTCTCTTCGAATTATCTGTTTGGTTTGGCCTACTAGATTGATCTTTCTTGCAATGGGAGAAGTGCTTAGCTTTGGGTTCAATCTTGCGGTGTCCTTTCCCAGTGACAGTAGGGGTAGCAAGGCACGTATTGTATTGTTGCCATTGAGGATAACAAGATGGGGTTTTCATCATATTGCATGAGTCTATCCCTCTACATCATGTCATCTTGCTTAAGGCGTTACTCTCTTTTTAACTTAATACTCTAGATGCATGCTGGATAGCGGTCGATGAGTGGAGTAATAGTACTAGATGCAGGCATTAGTCAGTCTACTTGTCTTGGACGTGATGCCTATATACATGATCATACCTAGATATACTCATAACTATGCTCAATTCTGTCAATTGCTCAACAATAATTTGTTCACCCACCGTAGAATACTTATGCTCTCGAGAGAAGCCACTAGTGAAACCTATGGCCCCCGGGTCTATCTTCATCATATTAATCTCCTACTACTTAGTTGTTTCCTTTGCTTTTTACTTTTCCTTTATTTTACTTTGCATCTTTATCACAAAAATACCAAAAATATTATCTTATCATATCTATCAGATCTCACTCTCGTAAGTGGCCGTGTAGGAATTGACAACCCCTATTCGCGTTGGTTGCGAGGATTTATTTGTTTTGTGCAGGTACGAGGGACTCGCGCGTAGCCTCCTACTGGATTGATACCTTGGTTCTCAAAAACTGAGGGAAATACTTGCGCTACTTTGCTGCATCATCCCTTCCTCTTCGGGGAAAACCAACGCAGTGTTCAAGAGGTAGCACTCCACCTGGCAGCACGGCATGGAGTACTGGATGATGGCGTCCCCGCTGCTGCGGCAGCAGGAAGGAGGGGCGGCGGAGGCTATGTAGGTGCGGGATCCCGACGCTGCCGATGCCTTCTTCGTGCCCTTCTTCTCCTCGCTCAGCTTAAACTTGCACTGAGGCCGACCGCCTCCTTAAGGTAGCAGACGTTCCTCCATGCCATGGAACTCGTCAAGGTGCCCCCTTCTCTGTTCCATTTGGCCTAATGTAGATTTCTTCACGCACGCACATGACATCACTGGACTTGTTGCTCTGTTCGTGAAGTTGGTGTTGCTCTGTTTGTGCAGGGGTTGTTCGAGATGCAACTCCACGTGCAGGGGCTGGGCACGGCACGGCTTTGAGCTCGCCACCGCGACGAATCTGCCAAGGGCCATGCCGGGCGAGGAGCCTCGGTGTTACGCAGCCACTTTGTTCCCTCGTCACCTCTGTGTGCTGTCAGGAGAGGAGCTCTCGTCACGGACCCCTCTTCTCCACTACACGTGTTCAGCAGAAATTGTTTTAGTTTGTCATACATAATTAACTATGCTTATGTTGGAGTTACTAAGTCTGGTCTTAGACAAATTATTGTTCTGCAATCATAAGCATCACCTGTAGTCTGGTCTTAGACATATTATTATTTGAGTTATGTTCACCGAACAATCCTGGATGCATCGTGGGGGTTCTGTTTTGTTCTAGATTAATTGCACTCCTCATGGTTCCGTTCGTGGCCGAGCTGGATGCAACACGGGGGTTGCTCATGCTCGGCGTCGAGCCGGAGGGCTTTTCATGTGTGTTCCTGCCGGTTTTTCAGTTTCCACGGGGAACTAGGCGGGTCCTTTCGCGTGGCATTACTCGTTTGATTTTGACCATGGGGAGTGATCTGAGGCACTGATGCACTGGCGCAGATTGCAGTGGGCAGTGACTGAGCTACTGTTATTATAGTTTTTCCATTTTGTTGAGAATAATGGGCATTCACATTAGTAGTATTTATTCGCAAATCATTGGGGTTGAGGGACTCAAGTTAAACCATGTTGATGTCTCTATGGTTCGGTAGGTTCACAGTCTAGCACTAGCGGTAACACCCAAGCAATTATTATAGAGGGAGGGAGGGAGGTGGCATCCCAAATCATACTTGTCTCTAATATGATTGGGAGGGAATATACTGACTGCTACTGTTACACTGTCTTGTTGATTTCTTTTAACAATCACACCTAGCTAAAATCTTCTTGTCCACAGCAGAGCAGTCTCATCCTCTTCATGCTGGCTCGACTGCCTCTGATTCTTCCTGTTTGCTGCCTTGCCTTGCAGATGCGGCAGCTCAAGGGCGAGGTCGGCTTCTTCTCCAGGGCCAACGGGTCGGCGCTGTTCGAGATGGGCAACACCAGGGTCATTGCCACCGTCTATGACCCCTCAGAGGTAGTCGCTTTTTCTTTGCACACCAACTCTTCTATTCAATGCCATGGCTCTTAGGGCTTTGGCCCCCGAGAGGTCTCTAGTTAATGATCGGTATTGAGAGATTTCGGTGGTTACTTATGCTTATTGTGTATCACATTGCAAAAGAAAATGCACAATGAGCTTACCTTTGTATATCGGGATTTTTTCTTCATCGGTTACCCTTCCTTTAGCTGTAGTTTATTTTCGTACAGAAACCAATCTTAGTGTTCTTCCTATTTGCATTTGATTATGTTTTTAAAATTTCCTAGCAGAACTATATATAACAATGTGGGTATGTGTTTTCTTCTTTCAGCGTCTATAGTGCATTTGCATGATGTTGAATTATGTGCTACAGAATATACATTAGTTGATTTAAACTATTGTTTTCCTTCGCCTAATAACATGCCCTTTGTTTTGCAGTATGCATACCCAGGTCAAGCTTGCGGTCATGGTGAAGGTGCTGATATGGATTTCCT
Source organism: Triticum dicoccoides (assembly GCF_002162155.2). NCBI lineage: Eukaryota > Viridiplantae > Streptophyta > Magnoliopsida > Poales > Poaceae > Triticum > Triticum dicoccoides. Next base: position 574,893,996 of record NC_041384.1, on the reverse strand, counting down.
TCTTCAGAAGTAAAATCTTTGCTTGCTACTTTATTTAGGGTACTTCTTTCTAATCAAGTTCTTGAACACATGAGTTATGTATACAAATCATGTGCTATTTATACACTAATAGCCATTTTCTTGTCTACTTAGCTGAATCATGTCTTTGTGTACTAAACATCAGTTACTAGTATTTGGCTTCTATGTGCTAATTAAACCTGACCGGTATGTATACTTCTTTGATGTTGCATAATAGTGGTGTCAAAGGGGTTAATTTAAACCGAATATGATCTACTGGAACAATTTTTTTGCTGTTCAAACGTTTAAATTCTAGTTCTTTGTTTCAAACATCGAAATGATGTTTTACTTTGTCCTTCTATGCTTAAATAATAAAAATTTCGCATTTATAGGATTGTAAACCTGATGTGATTGGAGTAGTATTTACTTGATGCTGATACTAACTACTTGTATCCACTGATTTCTATGCCTCATTTTTCTTGTTTTACTTTATTTATGCACATAGGCTGCCTACAAGTTAATGTGCTTTTAGATTTGCCTTTATTTTGCTCCTAACCATATTGTTTGATAACTTGTAGATGTTGTACTTCATTCGTGTTTCGTCGTGGGCTCTCAGAAGTGAAGAAGCATTGAGTTCGAGCTCATTGGAGCTAGTTATACTTTGATAGATAGTTATATTTTGATATTTAGTTGTGTTCTGGGTGGCTGTAAACCTGATGTGAAGTATGTTCAATTATAAACGTGGTGTGAACTATGTTTGATTGTAATGTGCCAAATTTGGTTTTTTGATTTGTTGAAGTATTACTTCTGTTTTCAGTCAGTTTTGATTTAGATATTTGTTTTTGTTTACTGGAAAATCAAAATTTGAAGAACATGACTCTGACCATTGGGACCCACTCAAACCCATCTGACTATTGGATCTGTCTTAAAAAAGAAATGTAACTAAAAAAAATGTAACTATTGTGCCAAAAAAGCCATGGCCCAAAAACGAAAGGCCCAATTGTTGGGTTAGGCCAATGTAGAAATCAAAACTATTAGAAAAAATAATACATTAAATGGGCTGAATTAATGGGCTCGGCCCATATAGACACCTAATCGAACCGGGTTGAATCTTATCAACGACCTTTTCAATTGGTCACAATTTTGCCATGTCGGATTGCCACGTCGGATCCGGCGTGGCCTGGGCAGAGAGCTAGCAACCAAAACAAAAGGTCATAGAATCAACGACCTTTTGTTTTGGTCGTGGAATTCCACGACCTTCTCACATAGAAGGTCATTAATTTATGTTTACGACCGCCAGCTTTTGACCTTCTGTTTTTGGTCACAAAAAGGTCGCAAATGAAAAACAATGACCTTTCAGTGACCAATAGTGATGGTCGCAAGTTGACATATTTCTTGTAGTGTCAACACTACTAGCAACCCACAGGTACCAATCTGAGGTTTTGAGGCAAAGCTTGAATACAAGAGATGAACTAGGGTTTGAGAGGAGATGGTGCTGGTGAAGATGTTGATGAAGATCGACCCTCCCTCGATGAGAGGATTGTTGGAGATGATGATGGCTTCAATTTCTCCCTCCCAGAGGGAAGTTTCCCCAGCAGAATAGCTCCGCAGGAGCCCTAGATTGCTTCTACCGAGGTTCCGCCTCAAGACGGCGGTGCTTCATCCCGAAAGCTTCCTTATGATTTTTTCTAGGTCAAAACCTTCCACATAGCAAAAGATGGACATCAGGAGCTGGACAGGGGCCCACAAGCTCGGGAGGCGCGCCCTACCCCAGGCTTGTGGCCACCTGGTGGGTCCCCTTTTGTTATTTATTCACCCAATATTTTTTATATATTCCAAAACAATTATTCCTAAAGTTTCAGGACATTTGGAGTTCTGCATATGTATCTCAGATTTGCTCCTTTCCAGTCCAGAATTCTAGCTGCCGGCATTCTCCCTCTTCGTGTAAACCTTGTAATAAGAGAGAAAAGGCATAAGTATTGTACCATAATGTGAAATAACAGTCCATAATGCAATAAATATCAACATAAAAACATGATGCAAAATGGATGTATCAATCATCAATGCCCACACAAGATCCATGGCATATCCCCTTTTAACAATACGTAGTACATACAACTCAATAAAGAGAATCATCGGTGGAAAAATCATCGTGCCATCTTCTTATATCCTTTTTGCTTAGGGGATAGCGGAATAACTTTATGTTTAATTTCTAATGATGTATATACTGAAAATACACTCGAAACATAGTTAGTCATCTAATCTGTATTGCCATTAACACAAAAATGCTCATTAAGGTAGGATATCCTTTCAGCTAGAAACATCACAAATATATTGTTCATTAGCAAATAAAGTGTTAATACAACATGTATCCGTGATAATAGGATACACATGATGTGTATACTATACATGTAATTCAACACATACAACTATTGAAGAAATATAGTGTGTTGCCATGAAGGGGAGGAGGGCCAGATCTCCCTCTCTAACATAGCAGTGCCAACCTTGCTCGTTCGTCGGCGTGTGGCACCACTTCCCTGTTCGGGCAGTCGGGTTGGCCAGAGACCACCACGAAGTCTAGCATCTAAAAAAGTGAGCGAAAGCTTAGGCATTTTGTTTGACTAAATGCGAGCTCTCACCCTTTTGCATACTATAATCTAACTTTGGGTGCAATAAAACACTAAGATGTGTAGACATTAGTACTATTTCATTTTGTACGGCCAATGATTTTTATAAGGAAGGGTGAGTACTTTGTTAGTGGCATCTTCCACTAAAATCATGTTTCTAGGTGTCGAAGAAGAGTCTATTTTACATTCTGTAAATTGCCATGGCAATATAGTCTTGTTTTTTGCCATGACACATTCACACATTTTTTTGGCCATATATATAGTGATGATTTTGTTTTCTGCGATGGCAATTTTTACCCAAGTTCACAATCTCTAAAATTGCCATGGCAATTTTCAGCATGTTTTTTGTGAGCATGGCAAATCTTTTCTTCTTCATTTGGAACATGGCAAATTTTCCTTTCTCTTTCACAATGGCAAATCTAGTCGATGCGTCATGGCAAACTTAGTGTTTTCGTATCATGAATTTTTTTACTAAAATGGGTACTTACATTTTGATAAGGAAATAAATCCACCATAGGCCTTGTTCCTCATTGCAATATATTATGTAGATAGAAACAAAGTGCAAACTCATGTAAACTTTTGTGAACCTTAATTTGTTGACATGGAACATGGCTACTTCTTTTTTTCGTACTTACATTTCACAAATTTATTCTACAACCCATGTCAATTTTCTTTTAAATAACATGGAAAATTTAATATGCATTTTCACCATGGTGTTTTGATAGCATGCTATATTTTAGTTTATTGCCATGCTAATTTTTACCTCCATTTGCCAAGCAAATTTTTACTCTTTTTTGACAACTCAAACTTTTTCCATTATTTTGCCATGGCAAAATTTAACTTTCTTCTTCATTTGGAACATGTCAAATTTTCCTTTCTCTTTAACAATGGCAAATCTAGTCGATGCGTCATGGCAAACTTAGTGTTTTCGTATCATGAATTTTTTTACTAAAATGGGTACTTACATTTTGATAAGGAAATAAATCCACCATAGGCCTTGTTCCTCATTGCAATATATTATGTAGATAGAAACAAAGTGTAAACTCATGGAAACTTTTGTGAACCTTAATTTGTTGACATGGAACATGGCTACTTATTTTTTCTTACTTACATTTTGCAAATTTATTCTACAACCCATGTCAATTTTCTTTTAAATAACATGGAAAATTTAATATGCATTTTCACCATGGTGTTTTGATAGCATGCTAGGTTTTAGTTTATTGCCATGCTAATTTTTACCTCCATTTGCCAAGCAAATTTTTACTCTTTTTTGCCAAGTCAAACTTTTTCCATTATTTTGCCATGGCAAAATTAACTTCATTTAAAATGGCAAATTTACTTGCACGTACCTAGCAAATTTACTATAACATACATGCCAAAATTTTACCTTCATTTTGACATACATTTTCACTCTTTTTGCCGACGTAATATTTTCCTTTATTTTTTTCCATTGCAAAATTTACATTTCATTTGCCATGGCAAATTTACTTCAACATACATGGCAAAATTTTGCCTTCATTGCAATGCAATTTTAACTCTTCTTTTCCATGTCAAATTTTCTTTTTTTTCCATGGCAGTATTTACCATTCATTTTCCATGGCAAAATAAAGGAAAATTCATTGAGCATGGTAAATCTAACTTTCTACTTTGCCATGTCAACTTTTATTTTATTTTTCCATGGCAAATTTTATCTCATTGTCATGACAAATTTACTTCTAAATATGTGGCAAGTTTACAATAACATAAATGGCAAATTTTACTCTATTTTGCCATGTAAATTTTTTACTTTTATTTTGCCATGGCAACATTACTTTTAAATACATGTCAAATTTTACCATGGCAAAATTAACATTTTATTAACATGGCATTTTTTATTTAACATACATTGCAAATTTACTTTGTCACTCGTGGCAAATTTACTTCTATGGAGCATGGCAAGTTTTACTTTTATTTTCCATGACAAAATACTTCACATCCATGACAATTTTTTTCATTTCCACCGTTCTTGGGAATTTTTGCTTCTATAGACTATCGTACATTTACTTTTCAAAACATGGCAATTACTACTAAACAATAGATGGTGCATTTTTGTTTGTTATCCACATGATGTTAATTTTTAATCCACATTTTTTGTCTCTTCATTTATATAGTAAAAATAGCATACACATTTTTAATCCACATTTCTTGCCATCATGGTATAGATGCAAAATTGCCAGTCAAATTTTCTTTTTTGCCATTGCATAAAAATGATCTTTTTGCAGGGGTGGAGACACAGGGGGACACGTAGGGGCTAGACCCCCCCCCCCACCAACGATCTGCCCCCCTCAATGAATTGGAGTAGATACTAATATAGATCCTGGTATCCGTTCAACTTTTTTGAGACTAGTAGTATTGTATATGAAGGCCCTGCATTGATTTTGTGACCCAACCTTCGTGTCTTCAAGTCGTTCAGAATCCAGATCGATCACGATTTTGTGATAGCCTCCACCGGCTGCCCTAGCAGATCGACAAACGACACCGTTGCGGCACCATGTCAGCCAGCAAGCCCCCTATCTCCACCTTTGTAGATCCTGCAGCGGCGATGATCTAGTCCACAAACCCTGAAGTCTAATCCACGACGATGATCCTGTCGCAAACGCTCAAGTCTAAAGGTATGACATAGTTAATTAACTGTCTCTCTTGCGATTGCATCTCAGACTATTGATTAAGTACAAATTACTAGATGTCTTTTTCAGTCATGGAAGATGATTTATGGTATTTGCTTGTACATCTTAGTTGTTGTTTCCTCCTTGGACTGCCTTTTGGCATTCTCATTTTTATCGAACGTTGTCTGTACTCTGTCCTTCCATTTCAATGGAAATAGGGTTGACTGCATTCATGAATTTATGATATTTGTTTCACTGAAAAATAAATGGCTTCAAAGTTCACTCGGATGAGATTATCTTATTATTCGATGATCTTGCTAGCTGTAGACCTAAATTTAATCCTGTCGAAAGGAAGCTTTTTGTGAATTACCAAAAATGTATTATTTTGTCTTGATAAGTTAGTGTGATACATTATGACACTATATTCTAAAAAATATCTTCTAATAGTATAAAACTACACACATTTGGGTGTGTATTCAAGAAAAAAATTGCATGCACTATCCTTATCTCCTTTGCAACCCTCATGCCTAAATCCTGGCTCCACCCCTGTTTTTTTGACCATGGCAAAATTTTCTTATAAAGATGATGGCAATTTTCGGTTTGAAACCGTAGTGATTTTCCAGCAGTATCTTGGTGAAAGATCATGGATGTCGCCTAGAGGGGGGGTGAATAGGCATTTTAAAATAATTACGATTTAGGCTTGAACAAATGCGGAATAAACCTAGCGGTTAATTTGTCAAGCACAAAATCTAAAACAATTAGGCTCACCTATGAGCACCAACAACTTATGCTAATCAAGACAAGCAACTATGTGATAGCAAGATATATGACAAGAAACAATATGGCTATCACAAAGTAAAGTGCATAAGTAAAGAGCTCGGGTAAGAGATAACCGAGGCACGTGGAGACGACGATGTATCCCGAAGTTCACACCCTTGCGGATGCTAATCTCCGTTTGGAGCAGCGTGGAGACACAATGCTCCCCAAGAAGCCACTAGGGCCACCGTAATCTCCTCACGCCCTCGCACAATGCAAGATGCCGTGATTCCACTAAGGGACCCTTGAGGGCGGTCACTGAACCCGTACAAATGGCAACCCTTGGCGACGGTCACCGAACCCGTACACTTTGGCAACCCTTGGGGGCGGTCACCGGTACCCGTCAAATTTCTCGGGGCGATCTCCACAACCTAATTGGAGACCCCGACGCTTGCCCGGGGCTTTACACCACGATGATTGAGCTCCGAACAACACCAACCGTCTAAGGTGCCAAGGCACCCAAGAGGAACAAGCTCTAGGGTGCCCAAACACCCAAGAGTAATAAGCTTCTCAAACTTCACTTCCACGTATCACCGTGGAGAACTCAAACCGATGCACCAAATGCAATGGCAAGGGCACACGGAGTGCCCAAGTCCTCTCTCAAATCCCACCAGAGCAACTAATGCTAGGGAGGAAAATGAGAGGAAGAACAAGAAGGAGAACACCAAGAACTCCAAGATCTAGATCCAAGGGGTTCCCCTCACATAGAGGAGAAAGTGATTGGTGGAAATGTGGATCTAGATCTCCTCTCTCTTTTCGCTCAAAAACTAGCAAGAATCCATGGAGGGAGTGAGAGTTAGCTAGCTCAAAGAAGGTCAACAATGGGGGAAAAAACAAGCTCAAGAGATGGGGAACCATTGGGGAAGAAGACCCCCTTAAATAGGTCCGCACGAATCTGCCTGTTATGTACAGAATAACATAGGAGCGGTACAACCTCTATGAGCACCGGTACAACCGGTAACAGGCAATAAGCGGTACAACTGGCCCACAACCGCCCAACAACCGCACCACAACAGAGACCAGTCCGGTGGTAGAGCAGTACATGACCGGTACAATGTACCTCCGGGCCAATTCTGGAGCGGTACAACCGCTCCAAACACCGATTGTACCGGTCAAGCGGTACAACCTCTCCATGGGGCGGTACAACCTCTCTGTGTAAAACAGGCAATATCAAAACAGCCACAACTTTCGCATACGAGCTCCGAATTCAACGAAACCAAGTTTGTTGGAAAGCTAACAACAAGGGCTAACACAATCTTGAGAGAAATATCAATAAGAAGCAAGTGAGAAAAGGACCATAATAAAATGGTGAGAACCCTTCCTCGGAAAAGACCGGTAAAACCTCCAACACCGAAAACATCATAGAAGGTGCATGCGAACTCCGTTTTCGATGAACTCAAGCTTGTCATCAAGATGACCATAAGCTCTAAGACTCACAAATGGAACCAAACAAGAACCAAGAAAGATGATGCAAGGATGCAATGGTTTGAGCTCTTGACTAATGGTACGATCAAGCTACTTCCTAGAGAGCCCCCCTTGATAGTACGGCAATCGAGCCTACAACCCGGTCTCCCAACTACCACTATGAGACCGGTAAAATAGAAAACCTATCAAGGGCAAACCTTTGCCTTGCACATAGTCCACTTGAGCTAGATGATGACGACCTTGACTTCCTCAAGTTGGACAACATTTCTTGATTGTGTTGGCTCGATGAAGACTAGTTGATTGCTTCCCCATACTCCACTATGGGTGAGCCACTCTTTGGCACATCTTCACAATTCCATTGACACCACAATGGACAACAAACTTCAAGCTTGATTGCTCCCCCATACTCCATTATGGGTGAGCCTCTCTTCGAGTTGCTCCACTTGAACTTGCACACTGCAAACGTGATGACGATCACCACTTGATGTCATCCTCCATGGGTTGTATGAGATCTTCCTCTTGACGCAAGACCATGGAAACATACCTAACCCCACAAAGAACTCTCACGTAGACCATGGGTTAGTACACAAAGCGTAATGGACAATGCTTACCATACCATGGGATCACTTGATCCCTCCCGGTACTTCTTCTACGCTTTGAGTTGATCAACTTGATTCACTCTTGACTTAGTATTGATCAACATTGAATTTTTCCAACTTTCTTCATTTGGATGATGTCTTGAAGGTAAACATGAATGATCACACAATCTTCTTCTTCAAGACATGCTTGCAATAAGCTCAACTCACACATGACCAATCTTTGGATAATTCCTTGAAAAGCACTTTGGCCATCTCAACTCACACATGACCAATATTTGGATAATTCCTTGAAAAGCACTTTGGCCATCTCATAAACTCCTTGAAACCAACACATGGACTTCAACAAATCCTTCAAATATAACTCAAGGCAACCGTTAGTCCATAGAGATTGTCATCAATTACCAAAACCACACATGGGGGCACCGCATGTCCTTTCAATCTCCCCCATTTTGGTAATTGGTGACAATCATTTTCAAGAGAGTTTATATAAGGAATTATTTATCACCATGCAATGCAACAACCAATAATGCATGTGTATGAGATGCAAATGCTTAGGTACAAAACCAAAGCAAGAAGAAAAAACTCTCTAAACTTATCCACAAAACTCTCTGAAACTTCTCTCCCATTGGCATCGATTGCCAAAATGGGCGAAAAGCTTAGAAGGCCAATATAAATTGTGTTCCTCCATAAGTTGTGTATTTCTCAACAAGAGAGTGGAATGCAATACACATATCCAACGGTAATACTTGGAGGAAGACCAACTATATTGAGGCACCAAGATTGCTAAAGGAATGATATGCCACAAGGACATAACAAAGAAAGAAACAAGCAATCAAAAGGTACCAATTGAAGCAAGCAATCAACGGGTATCAATTGAACCAACTAGACCAAAGATCCTACGAGCTACATGAATAAAGGATATTATGATATGAGCGAAGGAGTGTTCTAAAGAAACTAGAGAAGCTCCCCATGATTTGTGCACACATAAGAATTTTTGTATTCGGATACAAAGTGCACAAAATAGGATCACAGCTCCCCCAAAATCAATAGAAACTTACAATAAGTGCATGTGAGCATATAGGAAACAAAGCCTAGTACTTGCAACACACACATGGTTGAGCAACAAGTAATAAAAGAGGCAACTTAAGAATGGGCTCAACCAAAATGATGTGTGTGAGTCAAGTCAATGCACTTGAGAAGACTAATGTACGGATGAGCATTAGGCATCAATAAAGTCTTGAAAGAACGAGGCACATGGTGCAAGGCCTATCATTCCCACACACAACTAGCAAATGGGTTCACAAGCTTACTAATAAGCATATTAAGAACCTATGCTTGTGACAACCCGTGGTGAAGATAGAAGATGAAAGCCTCATCAAGATGAGGGATACCTATTAAGATGGAAAAAGCCTCGTAAAGATAAGCATGAGGAAAATAATCTTCACCACACACAAGAGTGCATCAAGATGCAACGATAGAAGACACGCACTCAAGGCAAAAGCTTTCACGGAGCCACCAAAGAAATAACATAAGAAAGACAAGGTGGCCGTGAAAGAAAGGATATCAACTAGATATGCAACTTCTCTCAAGTGTATAAGATTCTAGGTAGACGAAATCATGATGATATATATCTACAAAGAAGGATGTACACCCGAAATAGTTACAACACGAGGAACAAGATATCCAAAGGGAGGTCATACATATACCAATAAGATATTTTCTTGGAAGCATAGCTCATGGCTAGATATGGTCTTATTGTATATAAATGAAGTCCACAAACGAACAACAAAGACATCACAACTAGCAACAAGAGATCATTGTTGGGATGCTTTGAGAAATAAAACAAGTATCACAAGAATGAATGAATAACATGCCATGATACAACCTACACAAGGTTGATACAAGAAATGTGTGCATGAAGAATATGAAGATACTTGTTACGAGTTAACATTGGAAGGATGTAGTAGATACCAATTGAAGGTAGATAGTAGTTCATTAATCATCCTAGCTCGACTCCAATAAGCACATGATGACAACACCTTCCTTGTGAGTGAGCCGAGCTTCCAATGTATCTCCAATTGTTCCTAGAACAACAACACAAACAAAATGGTACCCAAACTCATTGGGACCAAAGAGTTAGAGAACTGACAATACATAGGACAAACTCCACATAAAAATGTGCACATAGATACGAAAATAAATTTCATGCACATCTCATCCAATTTGAGACTTGGTGGAGCTTCCCCTATATATTTGGTCAAAGAAAGAAAGCATGCCAAAGATACTACACAAAGTTAATACGCATGCTCAAGACTTTCAAGAATCGATACCAAAAGAAAAAGAAATACCAAGTGAAGAAAAGATACCAAATGAATAAATCATCACTTGGAGGATATCAATAAAAGATACATCAAGGAATGAGATATCCATTGATACCCACTAAATAAAGGATATCAAACCCCCAAAAGAGAGGATGGTTCCAAACAAACCAAGCTCTCTACAAAGTTTCATGATGGCACAAAGTACCCAAAAGAAATGACTTGCCTTCCACTGACACACACTTGATAAGGATCACAAGAAGAGTGTTTTATGGAAAAATAGGATAGCTCCCCCAAGCATTGTGCAATATGGAGAATTTGCATTTGAATACAAAAAGCACAAGATGGGATCACCACTTTCACTATATCTATACAAACACTAGACAAGATCAAGAAATAAACAAGATCCACAAGTGGTATGGAAGGCAAAGGGAGTTGATACAATCCTTGGCAAGAGAAAGGGCAAATAAAAGCAAAGGCTAATGTAAAGATGATCAATAATATCTACCACACAAGTGAGTACCAACTGTCAAAAGACAAGAAGTATTTGGAAATAATTCCCGGTGGTAGATAGCAAGGATATCCGACATCATCTTCACACCAAACAAAAAGCAAATTGCAACTTGTAGAGCTAACATGCCACCTAGGAACAAGATAATTCACAATATCAACTCTAGATGACAATATCTCAAATGTACACATTTTCTAGGCTAGTAATATACACATAGCATATTACTCCCCCATAATGTGATACCAATTAAAGATAGACAAGAGGCAATTAAAGGATCCAACAAGAGATAATTAATGGACTATTTAGAATTTGAATTTCTCATGAGAAGACATACCACATAGTGACTAGATAAGCTTGCAATATCAATACTAAGTGATATTTCCCATGTACCCACCTTTATAGGATTGTGAAGTGCACAAAGCACATCACTCCCCCATAATGGGATATTCCATTAATCTCTCACAAGAGCCAACTAAGAAAAAAACAAGATGCAAAAGGCTCAACGCATGACACACATGTACATGATGTGCAAACCAACACACACATACTTGATTGCTCAAGATAATCAAGTTGGAAGTGCAACATATACAAACACATGCAAGGTACGAAACCAAACATGCAAAGGGGCAAGTAACTATCAATGTAGACACTTTAAGCACGAGTTACCGCAAGGAGGAACATTGGATATAAGATAGAAACTTGATAATCCGAATGACTTGGCTTGAGACAATGAGAATGATGAAGTCCCTTAATTCTTCATAATGTAGCCAGGTCTCCAATGACCTCCAATATCACCTATTGATCATGTTTGAGCTTGTTGGTCCCCAACCAAGTTGGGTCCTAAGAGGTTAGTCACAATAGGCTTGGCTACCCAAATGGTTCTTTTCTTGACACCACTTTGAGCACCAACAAATTTGGCAAACACATTGCCAACTTTATCCTTCCCAAGAGAATAGATATCATCAATTAGAATAGGGTTGGATAAGGTACCATTTGTGCATGAAGAAGCGACGTGACCTTTTTCACGACATAGGTAGCAACGTCTACTCTTTACTTTCTTCTCACTTGATTTCTCAACTTGAGAAGCATTTGCTTGAGTTTTCTTGGGAAGAGGCCTTTCTTCAACTTGAGGTTGAGAATGAGAGTGAACTTGTGGCCGCTTCCCTTGTTGCTTGTCACTAATGGGCTTCTTCTTCAATGGGCAAGATCTAACATGATGCCCTTCTACTTTGCACTTGAAGCAAACAATCTTGGCCGAATTCTTGACTTGTTCTTGGCCCTTCTTTTTGTTCACCTTGGACTTCTTCTTCTTGTTGGAGTTGAATCCAAGTCCACCTTTGTCATTGGGGGATTTTTGCACACTCAAGATATTGTTGAGTGTGAATTTCCCTTCATGACTCTTTTCTAAGTCTTTCTTCAAAGAAGTGACTTGGGCCTTGAGCTCTTTGATTTCCTCTACATGGTTAGTCTCAACACAAGAACTAGAGGAAGTATAAGATTCATCTTTAGAGCAACAAGGCAAGGAAAGCAATTCATCACAAGATGTACCAATGTTATGCATGGATGAATGGCGAGGACTAGCACAAGGCAATATAGCATTTTGAATAAAAGTGGTGCTAGTATCCACATGAGGCTCACTAGATGTTACCTTAGCAAGCATGGCCTCATGAGCTAACTTTAGCACATTATGGGATACTAGAAGATCATCATGAGAGCTTGTGAGCTTTACATGATTTTCTTCCAACATCCCATAATTGCTAGATAGCAACTCAAGTTGAGCCCTTAGCTCAACATTCTCCTTCAATATGGATGCTTCACAAGAGATAGAGTTAGTGGCACAAGCATCATCATTAGAAACAAGAGGAGAAGACAACTTGGCAAGCTCTTTTGAATATGAAGCTTCAAGTTGAGCATGAGACTCGGTGAGTTTGATGAGCTCACCCTTGATGACCCTTGAGCCATTTTCGAGGTGCTCAAAATCCTCAAGGAGTCCAGCATGAGCAACTTCAAGCTTAGCATTTTTAGTTTCAAAAACATTAGCCACCTCAAGAGCTCTATCATGAGATTCCTTCACTCTAGATAACTCTAGAGCAAAAGTCTCCTCAAGAGATTCCTTGGTGGTTTGTTCAAGTTCAAGAGCTTGAGAGAGGTCCGCAATCTCATTAGCGTAATCACGCTCATGACCTTCCATTTTATCAATGGTGACCTCATGCTCCTCAAGACAAGATTCCAACTCATCAATATATTTCTTGCCCTCAATAGCAATAGACATGATTTCCATGAAGTTGGAACGAGCAATTTTATTCTTAAGAAGAGCTTTAAAAATTATTTCCCCCTTAACTTTTAAGGAGGCAACATCATCATTCTCTTCATCATAATCGACATCATCATCACTCTTGCCATCATCAATATTATCACAAGATATATTGGGATTCAAAGTGGGAGATACCTTTGAAGCCTTGGCCATAAGGCAAAAAGCAACCGATGATGATGTAGGATCCCTTGAAGAACCATTCAAGACCACATCTTGTTCCATGGAGTGTTGGGTTTCCTCTACATTGTTAGCACAACAACTCGAGGAAATAGATACATTTTTATCATGGCAACAAGACATAGCAAGCATATCATCATGAGATTTGAGCAAGCAATTTCTACAAGATATGCAAGAACTTTTAACACAAGCATGTGAAACATTTAGAGTGCTCGAAGTGTTAAAGTCCAAAGAAGGAGCATTGCAATAAGATAGTGATGAAGGATCATCCACAATAAGCATACTATCATCATTGCAATGACCAACACTACTCACCATATCATTACCTTGTGGCAAACCACATGTAGGTGAAGTAGAAGAAGTTGAGAAGACTATACGACCGGAGGTGGAGGGAGAACAATCATCCCCACAAATCTTGGACACACCATATTTTTCTTGAAGCTTCGTCCACAACTCATGAGCATCCCGGAACGGCATGAGTTGAAATATAACTACATTGCTCAAAGCATCGAAAAGCACATTAGAAGCTTGAGCATTGAGATAAGAGTTTTTCTCATCCTCTAAAGATAATCTTTGGGGATCCTTTGGAGGAGAAAAACCCATATCTACAATTTGCTCTAAATTTGGGTCCATGACCATAAAGAGATTAAGCATGTGAATTACCCAAACATCAAAATTTGTGCCATCGAAACTAAGAGTGTCAGAGAATCCTAAACCCCTAGTCGACATCCTTACTCTCTAGGCGGTTAAGCCCAATAAAGAGAGACGAGGCTCTGATACCAAATGAAAGATCGTGGATGTCGCCTAGAGGGGGGAGGTGAATAGGCGTTTTAAAATAATTACGATTTAGGCTTGAACAAATGCGGAATAAACCTAGCGGTTAATTTGTCAAGCACAAAATCTAAAACAATTAGGCTCACCTATGTGCACCAACAACTTATGCTAATCAAGACAAGCAACTATGTGATAGCAAGATATATGACAAGAAACAATATGGCTATCACAAAGTAAAGTGCATAAGTAAAGAGCTCGGGTAAGAGATAACCGAGGCACGTGGAGACGATGATGTATCCCGAAGTTCACACCCTTGTGGATGCTAATCTCTGTTTGGAGCGGCGTGGAGGCACAATGCTCCCCAAGAAGCCACTAGGGCCACCGTAATCTCCTCACGCCCTCGCACAATGCAAGATGTCATGATTCCACTAAGGGACCCTTGAGGGCGGTCACCGAACCCGTACACTTTGGCAACCCTTGGGGGCGGTCGCCGGTACCCGTCAAATTGCTCGGGGCGATCTCCACAACCTAATTGGAGACCCCGACGCTTGCCCGAGCTTTACACCACAATAATTGAGCTCCGAACAACACCAACCGTCTAGGACGCCAAGGCACCCAAGAGGAACAAGCTCTAGGGTGCCCAAACACCCAAGAGTAATAAGCTTCTCAAACTTCACTTCCACGTATCACCGTGGAGAACTCATACTGATGCACCAAATGCAATGGCAAGGGCACATGGAGTGCCCAAGTCCTTCTCTCTCAAATCCCACCAGAGCAACTAATGCTAGGGAGGAAAATGAGAGAAAGAACAAGAAGGAGAACACCAAGAACTCCAAGATCTAGATCCAAGTGGTTCCCCTCACATAGAGGAGAAAGTGATTGGTGGAAATGTGGATCTAGATCTCCTCTCTCTTTTCCCTCAAAAACTAGCAAGAATCCATGGAGGGAGTGAGAGTTAGCAAGCTCAAAGAAGGTCAATAATGGGGGCAAAAACAAGCTCAAGAGATGGGGAACCATTAGGGAAGAAGACCCCCTTAAATAGGTCCCCACGAATCTGCCCGTTATGTACAGAACAACATAGGAGCGGTACAACCGGTAACAGGCAATAAGCGGTACAACCGGCCCACAACCGCCCAACAACCGCACCACAACATAGACCAGTCCGGTGGTAGAGCGGTACATGACCGGTACAACCTCCGGACCAATTCTGGAGTGGTACAACCGCTCCAAACACCGGTTGTACCGGTCAAGCGGTACAACCTCTCCATGGGGCGGTACAACCTCTCTGTGTAAAACAGGCAATATCAAAACAACCACAACTTTCGCATACGAGCTCCGAATTCAACGAAACCAAGTTTTTGGAAAGCTAACGACAAGGGATAACACAATCTTGAGAGAAATATCAATAAGAAGCAAGTGAGAAAAGGACCATAATAAAATGGTGAGAACCCTTCCTCGGAAAAGACCGGTAAAACCTCCAACACCGAAAACATCATAGAAGATGCATGCGAACTCCGTTTTCGATGAACTCAAGCTTGTCATCAAGATGACTATAAGCTCTAAGACTCACAAATGGAACCAAACAAGAACCAAGAAAGATGATGCAAGGATGCAATGATTTGAGCTCTTGACTAATGATACGATCAAGCTACTTCCTAAAGAGCCCCCCTTGATAGTACGGCAATCGAGCCTACAACCCGGTCTCCCAACTACCACTATGAGACCGGTAAAATAGAAAACCTATCAAGGGCAAACCTTTGCCTTGCACATAGTCCACTTGAGCTAGATGATGATGATCTTGACTTCCTCAAGTTGGACCACATTTCTTGATTGTGTTGGCTCGATGAAGACTAGTTGATTGCTTCCCCATACTCCACTATGGGTGAGCCACTCTTTGGCACATCTTCACAATTCCATTGACACCACAATGGACAACAAGCTTCAAGCTTGATTGCTCCCCCATACTCCATTATGGGTGAGCCTCTCTTCGAGTTGTTCCACTTGAACTTGCACACTGCAAACGTGATGATGATCACCACTTGATGTCATCCTCCATGGGTTGTATGAGATCTTCCTCTTGACGCAAGACCATGGAAACATACCTAACCCCACAAAGAACTCTCACGTAGACCATGGGTTAGTACACAAAGCGTAATGGATAATGCTTATCATACCATGGGATCACTTGATCCCTCTCGGTACTTCTTCTACGCTTTGTGAGTTGATCAACTTGATTCACTCTTGACTTAGTCTTGATCAACATTGAATCTTTCCAACTCTCTTCATTTGGATAATGTCTTGAAGGTAAACATGAATGATCACACAATCTTCTTCTTCAAGACATGCTTGCAATAAGCTCAACTCACACATGACCAATCTTTGGATAATTCCTTGAAAAGCACTTTGGCCATCTCAACTCACACATGACCAATCTTTGGATAATTCCTTGAAAAGCACTTTGGCCATCTCATAAACTCCTTGAAACCAACACATGGACTTCAACAAATCCTTCAAATATAACTCAAGGCAACCGTTAGTCCATAGAGATTGTCATCAATTACCAAAACCACACATGGGGGCACCACATGTCCTTTCACTTGGTTTTCATCTTCTATCTATCACGGCAAAATTATTTTTGGACCATTTCAAGTTTTCCAAAGTATGGAAAAATCTGGCTTCATTATTCACAACAAAAAGTGGTCTTTCTTAATAACAATAATTTTTGGGCAAACTGGGCTTTATTTCTAGACACTAATATTGGCCAAATATTCGACTTGACGGATCCCCAGATGGAACGACTCGTTCATTACAGGGGAGGCCATCGATCGAACGATGTCGTTCGGGACGTGAAGCGCCCAGCGTGAACACCATCATCCTAGGTCTTTTTGAAGGAAATATGCCCTAGAGGCAATAATAAAGTTGTTATTTTATATTTCCTTATTCATGATAAATGTTTATTATTCATGCTATAATTGTATTAACCGAAAAGCTTAATACATGTGTGAATACATAGACAAACACTAAGTCCCTAGTGAGCCTTTACTTGACTAGCTCGTTGATTAAAGATGGTTAATGTTTCCTAACCATGGACATGAGTTGTCATTTGATAACGGTATCACATCATTAGGAGAATGATGTGATGGACATGACCCATCTGTTAGCTTAGCATATTGATCATTCAGTTTTATTGCTATTGCTTTCTTCATGTCAAATACATATTCCTTTGACTATGAGATTATGCAACTCCCGAATACCGAAGGAATGCCTTGTGTGCTATCAAACGTCACAACGTAACCGGGTGATTATAAAGATGCTCTACAGGTATCTTCGAAGGTTTTTGTTGGGTTGACATAGATCGATATTAGGATTTGTCACTCCGAGTATCGAAGAGGTATCTCTGGGCCCTCTCTGTAATGCACATCATAAGAAGCCTTGCAAGCAAAGTGACTAATGAGTTAGTTACATGATGATGTATTATGTAACGAGTAAAGATACTTGTCGGTAACGAGATTGAACTAGGTATGTAGATACCGACGATCGAATCTCGGGCAAGTAACATACCGATAACAAAGGAAATAACGTATGTTGTCATAACGGTTCGACCAATAAAGATCTTAGTAGAATATGTAGGATCCAATATGAGCATCTAGGTTCCGCTATTGGTTATTGACCGGAGAGGTGTCTCGGTCATGCCTACATAGTTCTCGAACCCGTAGGGTCCGCACACTTAACGTTTGATGACGATTTAGTATTATATAAGTTATGCGATTTGGTGATCGAATATTGTTCGGAGCCCCGGATGTGATCACAGACATGACGAGGAGTCTCGAAATGGTTACCGGAACCCCCCGCAGGGAAGATATGGACCATATGGGCCATAAGAGGGGAGCACACCAGCCCACAAGGGGTGGCGCCCCCCCCCCCTTAGGCATGTGGCCGAATTGGAGAAGGAGGAGAATGGGTTCGGCCCCCCTTCCTTCTCTCCTTCCCCCTTCCCTTTTGTCTCCGGCAAAAAGAAGGAAGGGGGAGGGCGAATTGGCGGAGCTCCCCAAGTTGGATTCCTCCTACTTGGGGCGCCCCGTGGTTGCTCCCCTCTCCTCCCACGTGGGGATGGGGCACCTATAACGAACAACAATCGTTAGCCGTGTGTGGCGCCCCCTCCACAGTTTACACCCTCGGTCATAGTTTTGCGGTGCTTAGGCGAAGCCTTGCAAGAATCACTTTACCATTACCGTCACCATGCCGTCGTGCTGACGGAACTCATCTACTTCCTTGACACCTTGCTGGATCAAGAAGGCGAGGGACGTCATCGCGCTGAACGTGTGCAGAACTCGGAGGTGCCGTACGTTCGCTACTTGATCGGTAGGAGCTAGAAGAAGTTCGACACGTCAACCGCGTTGTAAAACACTTCCGCTTTCGGTCTACGAGGGTATGTGGACACACTCTCCCCCTTTCGTTGCTATGCATCGCCTAGATAGATCTTGCGTGAGCGTAGGAAATTTTTGAAATTGCATGCTACGTTTCCCAACACTTTTTGCACTAAATATAAGAAAAACAAAACCCAGCTTGCCCCAAAAATACCGCGACTAAGAAAGCCCACTTTTAATTATGAATAATAAAGGCCAGATTTCGCCATACTCTAACTTTTCTTGAGATGGTCCAAATTTTTTATCGTGATAGATAGAAAATGAAAAATAAGATACAACTAAAAATCACTATGGTTCCGAACCAAAATTGCCATCATATTTATAAGGAAATTTTGCCATGGTCAAAAAAGATCTTTTTTATATAATGCCAAAAAATAAAATGTTCATGGCAATTTTGCATCTGTACCATGATGACAACAAATGTGGATTAAAATTTGTATGCTATTTTTACTATATAAATGAAGAGACAAAAGTGTGGATTCCATCATGTATAGCACAAAAAATGCACCATTTATCTTTTACTAGTAATTGCCATGTTTGTAAATTAAATTTACCATCGTCTATAAAAGCAAAAATTCCCATGAACAGTGGAAAAGGTAAAATTTGTGTGGATGTAAAGTATTTTTTCATCAGCAAAAATAAAAGTAAAACCTGTCATTCTTCATAGAAGTAAATTTGCCATGAGTGACAAAAAGTAAATAGCCATGTATGCAAAATAAAAATTTCCATTGCAACAGAAGGTTAATTGTGCCACGGTAAAAAATTCCATGTATGTTAAATAAATTTGCCATGGCAATGAAGGTAAAAAATTTGCCATGGATAAATAAAAGTAAAATTTAAATAGAGTAAAATTTCCATGTATGTGATAGTAAATTTGCCAAGTATCAAGGTAAAATTGCCATGGCGATGAAGGTAAAAATTTGCCATGGTAAAATAAAGTAAAAGTTGATATGGCAAAGTAGAACTTACATTTGGCATGCCCCATGAATTTTCCTTTATTTTTCCATGGAAAATGAAAGCTAAATATTGCCATGGAGAAAAAAGAGGAAAATTTGACATGGCAAAAAAGAGTGAAAATTGCATGACAATGAAGGTAAAAATTTGCCATATATGTTAAAGTAAATTTGCCATGTATGTAAACGTACATTTGCCATGGCAAATGAAATGTAAATTTTTCCATGGCAAAAGGTGTAAAAAAATTGCATGACAAAATGAACGTAAAATTATGCCTTGTATGTTAAAGTAAACTTGCCATGGAAAATGAAAGGTAAATTTTGGCATGGCAAAATAAAGGAAAATTTTGGCATGACAAAAAGTGATTAAAATTTTGCATGGCAAATGAAGGTAAAAATTGCCATGGCAATAAACTAAAATTTGGCATGGTAGAAAGTAAAAATTGCCATGTTCTTAGATTGTAAAATTTTATGAAATATCAAAACACCATGGTGAAAATGATTATTAAATTTTCCAAGTTATTTAAAAAATTTGCCATGTGTTATAGAATAAATTTGCAAAATGTAAGAAAAAAAAGTAGCCATGTTCCATGTCAACACATTAAGGCTCACAAAAGTCTCCATGAGTCTAGACTTTGTTTCTATATAAATAATATATTGCCATGTCAATTTTAGAGATTGTGAACTTGGGTGAAAATTACCATCACGGAAAATAAAATCATCATTATATACATCGCAAAAAATGTGTGAATGAGCCATGGCAAAAAAAAGAAGAATAAATTGCCATGGCTATTTACAGAATGTAAAATAGACTACATTTGCCATGTGTCTACCCAAAACTGGCCCAAAATGCCATGGTCTAGTGGGATTGAGCTGAAAAAAGCATCTGAAGATTAACTTGAGAGCAACAACAACTTGGAGAAAAAAGAGACATAGATGGATAGACCTTGGGTGGGGAGACATGGTGGACGGGTTGACGACCTCGCCTCCGACGAGGTCGATTGGATCTCGCCATCCCCGACAGGTGAACAATGGAGGAGGACGACTAAAACTGAACGGCGGAGGCGCGGGCGAGCACGTGGAGCTCATCCTCCGCGCTTGACGCGCAGAGGTAGGTGGCCATGACGACGGATTGGAGGAGGCGTGTCGCTGGGGCGGGGGGGAGGGGGATGCAGGGCGCGTCGTTGGGGATGGTGCGCGTGCAGGGCATGTCGCCAAGAGTGCGCATCGCTGGGGATAGTGCATCACTCTAGACCTCCTTGTACGTACACTACTAGGAAAACCCTTAGCAGTAGTGTTGGTTTTTTGGCTATTAGTAGCGCGGGCAGGCGCGCTATTGCTACGGCGCTACAGCTATTTTTTAGCAGTAGCGCTTATTTGAACCAGCGCTACTGCTATCTATATCTAGCAGTAACGCGCCTCTGTCCATCGCTACTGCTAATACTAGTAGCGTGCCCCTACAACCAATGCTACTGGTAAGCAGCGCTGCTACTACTCCAATACCCCACGCTACTGCTAGTATTTTCTTTTTTTATGTTGCTGTATTCGTATTTTTATAGGTTTTATACAATTACAACATACACATACACTGAAACTATATGAAAAAGGAATGTCTCATCATCATCATCGAAGTGGTACAACATAGTCTCAACACAAATAATGTCAATCTCATCATCATCTCGAAATAGCGATACAAGTTAATGATCACATGTCTATTACATTATCACCGTAGATACATGTTTCATCATCTACCTAAACTATGACATACGAGATAAGAGCGATCACGATGATTAAAAGCGGTATTATGTAGTAGTTTTTGCAGTGGCACTGGTTCTGAATCCCCTGTTGTGCTATGAATCTCAAGTAACTAGCTTCGGCTTCTGCTCTGCTATCAAACCCTTTCTGGCTTCCGCCGGAGAAGCCAGAGATTTGGACCTGACACTCTGGCCACTCATCACACACACCCAGAACATGCCCTACATACACGGCATACCACTTCCTTGTCATCGTTGATCTATATACATGTCAGAGATGCACACACACACACACACACATATATATATACACATATATATATACATATCATAAAGCGAATTCAACGAAACAATTATGAAATAGAATCAACATATATAGTAAACATAGTTAACAAATTT
This sequence comes from Triticum dicoccoides, assembly GCF_002162155.2. Lineage (NCBI taxonomy): Eukaryota > Viridiplantae > Streptophyta > Magnoliopsida > Poales > Poaceae > Triticum > Triticum dicoccoides. The sequence continues at coordinate 574,872,260 of NC_041384.1, read as the reverse complement.
CATCGTACCGAAAGTAATTAACTAGAACGTGGCACCATACATCTAATAGTTTCGTTGTACTGAGAGATTCGAAGTTTCGTCGTACAGAAAGTAACAAGTAAGTAAACAGACAACCCGGAACTAACTTTGATTTCGGCAAGGCACTTGAACAATTGATCGACCTCCTTCGAATCTAAGGTGAAGCAAGAGGGGGGGGGGATATTGTTCTTCCTTCTTGTTTACTTTTTTGCCCCTATCTTCCATCTCCGTCTCCGTCTCGGTCTCCTCTGACGACCTTTTACCGGGCATTTGGAGATCTTTCCTGATATTCAAAAATTCCAAGTCTTTTCTTGCCTTCGGCCCATCCTTGGTCCTCTCCGGCATGTTCATCAATGTTCCAAGCAAACTCTCAAGGATATTTTTTGTGATATGCATTTGATCAAGGCTATGAGGCGTGTCGAGTATGGGCCAGTATTCCAAGTCCCAGAAAACAGATCTCATCTTCCATACTTTCAGCAGGGGCTCTGGCGCCTTTTTCTTCGTCTTTCCCGACAAGGGCACTCTTCCCAGTTCTTCAATAACTTATATATTTCTGCACCGCTACGCTTACGTGGAGGACCTCGATGCTCAGCCTTACCATTGAATAGATCTCTACGCTTTCTCCACGAGTCATCCTTCTCGAGCCATCTTTGATGCCCCATGTAAATGATTTTCAAAGACCCTCCATCTTTCGATAACTGCAGAGAAGTTGTATCATCCATGCACCTCGTGCATCCGCAATATCCGTGGCACACCTGGCCGGAGAGATAGCCGTAACCGAGATAGTCCTGCACCATCGTGATCAGCGGGCTCTCATGTAGAAATACTCTCCTTTTCTTGCATCCCATGTCTTGGCCGGCGTTGTCCATAAGGTATGTAGCTCCTCTTTCAGTAACCCGAGATACAAATTTATATCATTTTCCGGTTGTCTCGGCCCTTGAATAAGCATAGCCATGTGTATGTATTTTTCCTTCATGCACAACCAGGGGGGTTGTACATCCATACAAATATGGGCCATGTGCTATGATTGGTGTTCTGGTTGCCAAATGGATTCATGTCATCACTACTAGCGCCAAGCACGATGTTCCTTGGATCATTTGCGAAAAAATCAAATTCAGCATTTAATGTTCTCCATTGGCTAGCATATGCGAGGTGTCTCAGCTTTGGCTCATCTCTGTCATCTGGCTTCACCATCTCCACGTGCCAGCGCATAAGCTTTGCTTCCTTAGAATCTACGAAATACTGCTGTAGACTTGGAGTGATCGGAAAGTACCATACAACTTTCTGTGGAGCTTTCTTTCCGGCCTTTTTATATCGTGAAGAATTGCACTTTGGATAGATGGTTTTTTCCGCGTGCTCGTTCCGATATATGATGCAATCATTGATGCATGTATGATATATAATGTTTGGCAGATCAAGAGGGCACATGCTTTTCTTTGCCTCCTCGACACTAGTAGGACACAGGCTTCCCGCGGGAAGAACCTTCTTTAGATACTCCAGAAGCTCATCCAAGCTTGTATCTGTCCATTTGTTTTTTGCCTTCGTCTTTAGAAGTTCTAGTGTGAAACTCAAGCGGGTCACCTCGGGATTGCAACCATCATACAAAGGAGTCATCGAGTCTACCTCCAGTTGCGCCAGTTTGGCCTCCTCTCTAGAAGCAGCTCTGTCGCTAGTCGTCTTCTTGCGAAGCAGGTCTCGAACATGTGGGCCCCGCATGGCTAAACTTAGTAGCGACGAAGACGGCAGCGTGTCCACGTCTTCTCCGCCTTGAACTGCCTCTTCACCATCGACATTTCCGAGGTCGTCTTCCTCTTCAGGCACATAATCGGTCATCTCTTCGTCTGGTGGCCCCATGTCGTTATTTCCTGCCCCGTCGACATCCTCATCATCATCAACTTCACTTATCCATCGAGTATGGCCATGCATGAAACCATGCATGAGCAGGTGCGCCTTGAATGTGCCACCCTCAAAGGGGTCGACCCTGACTATTCCTTTGCATTTTCGACACGGACATAAAACATCCTTCAGTCTTTTTTCATACATTTCGTCCACAGCGGATTGCCAGTATCTTTCCACCATCCTTCCATTGACCATCATGATCACCTGCGCGCGGAGCAAATATTATAACCACGTATATATGCATGCATGGATCAAATTCATACAAAAATTCGGCATGACCTTCCCTAAACATAGGACATATTGAGTTTGCCCGAAATTCGCCGAAACGGAATTGAATCGACATTTTGGCAAAACATAGGCAACTCATGTCACCCACATTATTTCATCAAATACACAATGTAGGCAACTCAAATTATGCCACACACAATTCGGTATATTCTCATATCGCCCATATATATATATATATATATATATATATATATATATATATATATATATATATATATATAGTTTCGGTCCTTATCCACACAAAAACATTTTTTTGCTCACCTATGTGTCGAGAGGGATATCGAGCACCTTTCTTCTTAATTACCTAGTAGCTCTAGATATATATAGCTCTAACTAGCTAGCTAGCTCCTT